>NC_090646.1:491890257-492095257 GCF_040937935.1 Hyperolius riggenbachi | reverse complement strand
CTGCCTCCAGGAAGACAATCCCCACGACCAACTTGCCGACCATCTTTTGCGGGGGGTGGGTTGGGGGTGAAGGGACCCCCGTTTAGCCGCGGGATAGCGGCGTTTTAGCAGGGGCACACGTGCCCCTGCTATATATAAGACCTGAAGCGAGATTTAGTCTCGCTTCAGTGTCTCTTTAAGTATTAGACTAAGGAGTCAGAGTCTGAGCAATTTTGGGTACCCGGAGTCGGAGTTGGAGTTGTGGTTTCAGAAACTGAGGAGTCTGAGTTGGAAGATTTTTGTACCGACTCCACAGCCCTGGCAAGAAGCCCCTCCAAGTTAAACTCATTTTTTCGACTTATGTCTCCCTTTAAGGTATGAATATACAGAATGTCATTTTATTTGAAAGAAAGTCAAGTACCAATTTACTTAGCTTGCCATACCCAATTAAAGCAGAGCTGAACTCAGAACATCCTCTCTGCTCTAGAAGATACACAACAGCATAATATTTAAAGAATAATATTTACCGGTATGTTTCAGCTGATACAAATCCTAAAATAAAATGTACAGAGTTTCTAATTCCTGATTCATGGAAGCAGATGTATTGTTTACCAGCCTGTGCTTTCAAATGGTCTTATCTGCATTCTCTGGAGTGGCAGTCATGTGACATGGGAGAGATCAAATTACAATTTGTGATTATACACAAATGAGGGGGAACTAAACAGGCTAAACTCTCTAAATACATACAGGGTACATTTCTCTCGGTTTTCCTTCTGTCCTGTGCAAGAGTTCAGGTACACTTTAAAGTCCTACAATTGAAAAACAATCAGCTACAGGAAGCCACTGTCCAGGCTTCTTGTACAGAGTGATATGGGAGAACCATCTATGCCTTACAGGCATTTCTGATGTTAAAAATGAGAAATGTATTGTGCATGGTTAAGAATCAGGTATTTGTAAAAGGAGTCAAACCAAAGTTCAGTAATTAACATTCTATGAAATTTTACATGGCTCTTACATTGGCAATCATCTTTTTTAGAACCAAGTATAATAAACATTTAAAACCAACCTCAGAACACCCTCTCTGCTCTAAAAGATAAGCAACCTTTAAAGAAAAGCATTTCTTTGTTACAGCTGATACAAAACCTTCAATAAATCTGCAGTGTGTCTACTTCCTGCTTTCATGGAAGCAGACATTAACATCCTGTGTTTACAAATTAGCTGCTCTGCAGTGGCAGTCAGCGGACACAGCTGAGAGATCAAATTACAACTTGTGATTGGTCACAGATGAGGGGGAATAAGACAGGTAAAACTCTGTAAATACATACAGGGTGCATTTCTCTATGTTTTCCTTATGTCCTGTGCAAGAGTTCAGGTCCACTTTCAAAACATACAAGTTAAGCATTACGTAAGCCCTAAAATTGCATTTGATTATAACTAAACTCATACAAACACTGCTTTCACTTTTTATTCGGTCAGCTGACTTTGAAAATACAGAAGTAGAAGCATTTTCTGAAATAGTGGATGCAGCCTGAACTCTTGCACAGAACAGAAGGAGAACACTGAGAAATCCACTCTGTATGAGTTTATAGAGAACAGCCTGTCTGGGGCCTTGTTTACATAAATCGCCAGCACAATTGCAAGTGCTGAGCGCTTTTCCCTGCCCTTTCAGAGCGATCTGCGCTTTAAGAGCTTTTGTTTGGTGATTTTTCTTTACTTACTGACAACAATCAGGAAGTGAACTCTTTGGTCTGGAAATTATTATTTTTTTTTTTTTAAAGCGCTCACCAAATTGCTTTTCCAAACGTCTTCCCTATACCTTGCATTGAAGCATGACAATATCTGCACTTTGGGACACCGCACTTGTATGATCCTACCACCGACAGCCAAGTCTCCCGAGTCAAGTCTGAGCTGAAAAGGCTGGGTATGAGGATCTTTTCCCTGACTTCCTGTTCCTATACATTATGGCTCTGTTTGACATAGTATGTCGCTAAATCTACTAATTCTGATGCTTGCTGCTCTTTGGAGTAAAATGTTTTAATTTTTCTGTAATGTGGTTTTATTCATTTAATTATGTATGTACCTATTCAGAAGCGAGATGTCTTGCACTTGTAAAACTATGGTTTTCTTCTCTGTCCCTCCCCCTTTCTTTTGGGTGTGGCTCAGATGATCAAGTGCTCAGACAACCCCCTATTTAAGGGGAGTATACCATTACTCAGTCAGCTATGATTAAGGGCCTGAATGTCTCGAAACATGTTAGCTCTCTGATGCTTGTATTAATGTTTTGCTGATGTATATGTCCTAATAAAGCTTGGAACCCTGGACTGGTGCGGACCTTCCGTTTTTCCTATGGTATTTGTAAAAGTACAGTGAGCTCTCCGGATTGCTGAATCGCAATTACCGGCGATTCCCCGACGTTCACGGCCGCGATTTTGCTATGCTATGCACTGCATAGCAAAATCGCGGCAAATATCGCTCCGCCGCGCGTTCGCGTTCCCGTAAAAAGCGAATCGCGGTAGTGGAAATGACCTACCGCGATTCCTATGTTAAAAAGCAAACCGTAGCGATTGTAAAATCGCTAGCGGTTTGCGTTTTTGTGATTCAGCCAGCGCTGGTGGAAAAGGGCCCTAAACAAGCATGCAGATCAGAGATTTCTGACAAAAATGTTACATTTTTTGCATGTTTGCTTCAGGTGTGGGATTGAGACACTGCTAAAACCAAAGATCAGCAGGACTGACCAGGAAACCGGTATAAGTTTAACCTCTTGAGCCCCAGAGGTCTATACCCCCCTAGTGAGCAAGCCATTTTTTACCATTTCGACACATCACAGCTTTAATGGTTTATTGCCCGGTCATACAACTTAACACCCAAATGAATGTTACCCCCTTTTCTTCTCACAAATAAATCTTTCTTTTGGTGGTATTTGCTGCTGCTATTTTTCATTTTGCATAAAAGGTATTTTTTTTAATCCCCCCCCCCCCCCCCCCAATTGGCTCTAGACTATGTTACACACACTACACTATACATACATCGACACATGCCAATGGTAGGTATTAGATTGTGTGAACTATCCCTTAGTTAGAACCAGCTATTATCTTCTTTATCTCCCTCTACTAAAAGCTTTATGCATGGGCTTTCAGGGACAACAAACGAGACAGCTAATTTTGATGTTGCGGTAGGCCGTAATAAGAATTACGGCTATAGCGGCGCTCAGTGACTAATTTGGATGCCTGCAATTGCCAGAACTCTAGGTAACTAGGTTAACTAGGTAATTCGGCTGCCGGCAAAATATTTGCACAACACAAAACTGTATGCACAACAAAGGGACAATTTGTATATTCAGCAGTGATGCACTGTGGGAGGCATTATATGCTCACTCCAACCTGAATAATCGCAAATACCTTCTGTTTTCAAAAGGAAAATGTATTTTTTTTTTATATTTCATGTACATGTTTATGGTTGCAACAACTCCACCCAATAAATGAAGAAATATTAAAAGGCACTGTCAAGATTGCATCTTTGTCTGGGTCCTGATGTGCAGGGTCTTTTGGACCATTATTAATAACAAGCAGTGAATGAAATTCTACAGCAGGGAGGGGCCTCTTTCTTGCTAGGTTACAGAATTGGCAGTGCATTGTACAGTAACATACGGCACCTGTTTTGCTCTGTGCCATGGTGCTGATAACATTCAATTACACTGGATGCGATTGGACTCCAGGCTAAAGGTGTGCAGCAGTGCGATCTTGGATCACACTGCACCACAATGCACAAGTGGGAGAATTGGACATTGCTTTCATGAAACTATAATGAATACCTGTTGACCACATGCTAAAAGTGTCGTATGGTTGCAGAATGGTTATAGACTATTTTTAACCAGCTGAGCGGTCTGGACGAGCTCAGCTCGTCCAACACCGCCAGCGGCTGCCGCTCAGGCCCTGCTGGGCCGATTTTAATGAAATAAAAAGCAGCACACGCAGCCGGCACTTTGCCAGCCGCGTGTGCTGCCTGATCGCCGCCGCTCTGCGGCGATTCGCCGCGAGCAGCGGCGAAAGAGGGTCCCCCCAGCCGCCTGAGCCCAGCGTAGCCGGAACAAAAAGTTCCGGCCAGCGCTAAGGGCTGGATCGGAGGCGGCTGACGTCAGGACGTCGGCTGACGTCGATGACGTCACTCCGCTCGTCGCTATGGCGACGATATAAGCAAAACAAGGAAGGCCGCTCATTGCGGCCTTCCTTGTTTATTCTGGGCGCCGGAGGCGATCGGAAGATCGCCTCCGGAGCGCCCTCTAGTGGGCTTTCATGCAGCCAACTTTCAGTTGGCTGCATGAAATAGTTTTTTTTTTATTTAAAAAAAACCCTCCCGCAGCCACCCTGGCGATTTAATCAGAACGCCAGGGTGGTTAAAGAGACTCTGAAGTCTCCTAAAATACCACTTTGTATTAAACATTTAACTTTAGCACTATAAGCCCTGCTAAAACACTGCATCCCCGCGACAGAAAGCGGTTTACAAATCCCCCAAATCCCCGTGGGAAAATGCTAGGAGCGCTTCCTCATAGAGGCAGAGCTTAGGGCTGTAGCTCTGTCTCTACTAGCATCAATCCCTGCCTCTCCCAGCCCCTCTCCTCTCAGTCTTCCATCACTGAGGGGCGGGGAAGAGGCGGAGATCCACGGGAGATTGACGCTAATGGAAGCAGAGCTGCAGCTCAGAGGTCTGCCTCCCCAGACAGCAAAATCCACGACCAGGAAAGTCATGGCTTTTTCCCCGGTGTTTGTAAACTGCTTTCTCCCATGGGATGCTGCGTTTTAGCAGGGCTGTTAGTTTAGTTTAGCAGTTAGATGTTTAATAAAAAGTGGGATTTTAAGAGGCTTCAGTGTCACTAAGGCTTAATTCTATATTTGGGATCATAGGGGCACTAAATATTACAAACTACGTGGTCAAACAAGACCAATACAGAAAAGGTGAGCTCTCCATTAATGCCAATGCGACAGAATACACAAGAGGCATTTTAGGGCGTTAGGTTTGATGGCATCAAGTAAACGCACAACACATTGTTCAGGTAATAAAAAAAACAAGACAAGTGTGCAAATGTAGCCAAATTGCCCCACTGCACATGCATACCTATAGCTTTTTGAGGCACATCTACTTTAGATGTTTGCAAAAATGCTACAAAGCACGCAGTAAGGGCCTGTTTACGCCAGGGGTGCCCATTAGGTAGATCGCGATCTACCGGTAGATCCCGACCCCACTACATTTTCCATTCTGTATCCATTCTGTAAGTGTGCTCCTAAAATTCTACGTAGGTAGATCACTTTGACTTGCTAATGTTTGATAATAGTTCACAAGCCGAAAAAGTGTGGGCACCTCTGGTTTACGCCATACGCAGTGCACATCACTCTGCTGGAGACGGGAACTATCGGGAAACAGCTTTAAGAGCTAGCATGAGCCTAGCCTAAGGCTACGTGCACACCAAGACGTTGTGTTAGGTGCTACGTTAAGGTCGCATAACGTGCACCTAACACAACGTATGGTGCTGCAAGTGAGGATGGTAGAGTGAGCCGCGTTAGGCGGCTCGATTCCTATGTCTCCCAGAGTGGCGCTGATTGGCCAGCGGGACCACGTGATGCGGAGCGAGACATTCCGCATCACGTGGTCCCGCCGGCCAATCAGCGGCCGCCAGTGCAGTGAATATTAAGTAGCCATGTGCGCGGCTACTGTAGCTGGCTCTCCCCGCCTCCTCTCCACCCCCCACTGCGCATGTGCAAACAGTCTAACGCGGCTATAGCCGCTGTAACGCCGTAGCATGCTGCACTTTCCTGAGAACGTGCAGCGTTACATGTAACGCAACGTGGGCTGTGTGAACAGCCCACTTGTGTTACATTGCTGTGCGTTGGGGGAGCGTTACAGGCGCACTAACGTGCGCCTGTAACATCTTAGTGTGTAAGCAGCCTAAAGGATGCATCTGGATCCATTTTTTTTAAGACAAACTTTACTGAATATAGCTTCATGAATAAAACTGCTTATTTTACCAAGATTACCATTTATTCACTTTTCAGAGTTAACCAATCCAGTTAATCGCATATATACTGTTATATACTGGGTACCATACAGAACAGCACCAGTATCTATTCATCCATAGCGACAGTATATGATTTTTATTTGGTGTGCGTTGGAAGAGGGGTAGTCATATGGTGAGCATATCCCAAACTCTATATTTTAACTGGAAAAGTAGGGGGGTCGTCTAAGGGCTCGTTTCCACTATCGCGAATCTGCATGCGTCCAACGCATGCAGATCCGCACATGTAATACAAGTGGATGGGCCTGTTTCCACTGTAGCGTTGTTGAGGTGCGTTTTTTTCAGCGTGAAAAAAACGCACAAAAGAGCCAACGATTTCGCCTGCGTCGGGAATCCGTGCGAATCGCCGCTAATGTATTTAATAGTAAAAACGCATGCGTTTGTTACATGCGTTTTTACCCGCGATTTCGCGTGCGATTTCGCACCTTTTTCAATTTTATTTAGCCCTGGCAGTGTCATGGTTAATTTCGCATGGCACCCTGCCATGCGAAATCGCACGCGAAATCGCGGGTAAAAACGCATGCAGAAACGCATCCGCATGCGTTTTTACAAGCGTCGGAATGCGGACGAAATCGCGGCGCAACAGTGGAAACAAGCCCTTATACACCGGAGTATACAGTACTTTTGGCTGTACTTTTTCTTGTTTTAGCATCAGAAACACTTACTATAGCTATACACTGTATATTGAATGTAATCCCTGCCCTCCCAGTGAGGTTTTCCATAGGCTGATTAGCTATGTGGAATTCTCCCACCTATTTTGTAGTGGCTTCGGAACTCTCAGTAGCCAAACAATCCATAGGGATCACCTGCCATGACTAAAGAGGTCACCACCTGTGATAAATTTCAGTATGTAGATCAGGATAAGTAAAGATTTTTACGATAGGCAAATGCTGACTAAAATAATTTATAAATGAATATTGAAAAAAAGCAATGTTATTCATTTCCCTACAGTTCTTCACTAGTTTACAACCATTCCCTGTGACTAGAAGATTGCAACGGAGCGGAAAAGCAGCGACGCATGTTATTCACGCTACAAAGCGCCTATTTCACCGCAACACGCCACTGCAAACATGGCCTAAAAGGTAATCAGTGGACAGATTCTGAACAGGTGGAGAAGACTGAAGAACCAAACACACAAAAGCTTAGCATTGCTAAAGTAGTGGAACCCACTACAAGTCACAAATAGCAATCATTGGCGGTTTGAATTAGCGATTTGTAAGCTATTTCATGAGCGTTTTCTCTCAATTTTAGTAGCCATTTTAAAAAGTGTAAGCTTTTTGCCAGCGATTGTGATTAGCGATTTCAGCTCTGATTGGTCGTTTTAAATTATATTTTTTTGAAGTTTGCATTAATTTAGAATCGCTATGTGTAGCGATTCCTAAGCGATTTGCCAGCACTTCAATACTTTACATTAAAAGCACTCTAGTGGGTTCCAGGCCTAATGCAGTTTTGACTGCAGACATTGGCACTTAGGGCCTTTTTCCACTAGCCTGCAATTTGCGATTTGATTCTGATCGCAAGGTACATTAAACTAATGGAAACTGCAGCAGCAATTTCCATTAGTGCGATCCGATTGCGATGCGATTTCGGTCAAAGCGCAATCGTCGTCCTGCTGCGTTTTGTATGCGATTGAGCTGTACTATAAGGGCTCTTTTCCCCTATGAAATGCGATTGCGATTCCGATCGCGTTTCAATTTCCACCATGCGATTGCGATTAAGCTACTATACTCATAGTCCTGCTCAATCGCATACAAAACGCGGCAGGACGACGATTGCGCTTTGACCAAAATCGCATCGCAATCGGATCGCGCTAATGGAAATTGCTGCTGCAGTTTCCATTAGTTTAATGTACCTTGCGATTTGCGATCAGAAACAAATCGCAGGCTAGTGGAAAAAGGCCCTAATGAGTATAGTAGCTCAATCGCAATCGCATGGTGGAAACTGAAACGCGATTGCGATCGGAATCGCGATCGCATTTCATAGTGGAAAAGAGCCCTTAGACTTTACTATTATCCTATTTACCTCACGCAGGTAGGCATGAAATAAGCAGAAAATCTCTTGGAAATTATTTGCAAACATTAAAATGTTTGGTTAAAGTTTTAGTTGAATTGGAATTTAAATATTAGCCCTGAAACCCAACCGCAAAGCGATATCACAATCGCTTGTGATTTATGATAGCGTTTTGCAAGTGATTTCCCTGCTCCTATACAATTCATTAAAATGGAAACGCTGCCAAAATGCTGCATGTCCTGCGATTGTGATTTGCTTAATCGCAATCGTTGTAGTGGAATCTGTCCCATTCATTTACATTGGCAGAGCGTTTACAGAAATTGCTAGCTATTGAAAGCGCTCCCTAAGGCTGGATCCACACTACAAGCGCTTGCGTTTGATTCAAAAATAAAATAAATCGCTTCCATTCACTTTCATTAAAATCGTAGTAAAAATCGCCACGATTGCATATGTTTTCCGCATATGCGATCACGGCGACTATTACTGCGATTTTAATGAAAGTAAATGGGTTCGATTTTTTAACAAGCGCTCAGCAAGCACTAATCAAATGCAAGCGCTCACAAAAAAGCGCTTATAGTGTGGATCTGGCCTAAGCGCTCAAAAAAGTGCTCTAGTGAGTCCCAGCCCTGAGTAGACTTTTCCGCTCTTCACTGCTGGCATGATATGCAAATTTTGACTTTCCTCCTCCTCTTCTACATTCCGACTTGTTTTTGGTTTGCTTGGTGAGATACAAATAATTACAACTTGCATGCAGATTTCATTTAAATTATATACAGCTTGAAACTGGGTTAAATTAATAATTTTGATCTGGACTGTCCATTTCAAGCAACATAAAATTGACATGCAACAAGGAGACAACAGGCATTGTTTTTTATTAAAGC
The DNA here is from genome assembly GCF_040937935.1 of Hyperolius riggenbachi. Classification (NCBI taxonomy): domain Eukaryota; kingdom Metazoa; phylum Chordata; class Amphibia; order Anura; family Hyperoliidae; genus Hyperolius; species Hyperolius riggenbachi. The sequence goes on along the minus strand of NC_090646.1, from coordinate 492,086,320 downwards.
AGACCAGAACTCAGAACCTCCTCTCTGCTCTAAAAGATACGCAACAACACATTAACCTTTAAAGAAAAACATTTTTTACAGATGATACAAATCCTGCAATAAATCTGCAGTGTGTCTACGTCATGCTTTCATGGGAGCAGACATATTGTTAACATCCTGTGTTTACCAATTAGCTGCTCTGCCATGGCAAAGGATATTCCTGAGCTGACACAGCTGAAGAGATCAAATTACAACTTGTTGAAGAGAGGTAGGAGGCGCCCTAGGGGTACTTATAGGCTAGTAATTAAACCACTATATATAAAAACCCCTATAGGGGCATATATCTAATAAAAATAAAAAAGGTATGGACAGATCCTACCTTATAGACTGTTCACTCACGGTATAATAAAAAGAATACTTTATTATGGCACTTTTAGATAGACAACGGTCCCCGGTGCGCATAGGCGCCTGAGACCGGGGACCTCACCTTTAGCGGCACGTCACTCGACCTGATGAAGCGGTGTTTACCGCGAAACGCGTTGTCTATCTAAAAGTGCCATAATAAAGTATTCTTTTTATTATACCGTGAGTGAACAGTCTATAAGGTAGGATCTGTCCATACCTTTTTTATTTTTATTAGATATATGCCCCTATAGGGGTTTTTATATATAGTGGTTTAATTACTAGCCTATAAGTACCCCTAGGGCGCCTCCTACCTCTCTTCATCATTCTATTTCCCTCCAGCTTGAGGGACGATACCCAGGTGGGTGTCTCTTTTCAAGGAGTTGCGACCAATTGAGCGAAATCACAAGGCCGAGTGGGGACGGTACTTCCCCACATGCGATTTTCCTTGGTTGCATTGGGCAACCCGGCTTTGTGAGTATATTTGAGTATCTTTATACTTACCTTGTTGACCAACGATAATACACCAGATCGGGCTCCCGGTGTCCTCCCGCTCCTTTTTCTATTTTTTAGAACCCAAATTACAACTTGTGATTAGTTACAGATGAGGGGGAATTAGGCTAAACTATCTAAATACATACGTGCATTTAACTATGCTTTCCTTCTGTCCTGTGCAAGAGTTCAGGTCCACTTTAAGAAAGTGGTTTAGAATTACCAAAAAAGTGATCAAGTGGACCTGAACTCTTGCACAGGACAGAAGGAAAACAGATAAATTCACCATGTGTAATGCTGGGAATACACAATGAGATTTTTCAGTCGATTTACTGTCCGAACTTATTTTCAATCGATTTTCCAATTGTTTTTCTTATGAATTTCCATTCACTTCTATGAGAAATCGATCAGAAAAATGATCGAAAATAAGATCGGACATGCCAGAAATTATCTATCGAACCATCTATCTGCTGAAAAAAACCTATAGTGTATTCCCAGCATAAGAGTTTAGTCTGTCTAATTCCCCCTCATCTGTGACTAATCATAACTGTAATTTTATATCCCAGCTGTGTCAGCTGGCAGAGCAGCTACTTTGTAAACACAGGATGTTAACCCTGCAGGAAGTACACACTGCAGACTTATTGCAGGATTTGTATCAGTTGTAACAAAGAAATGTTTTTCTTTAAAAGTTATCATGCTGTTGCTTATCTTGTAGAGCACAAAGGAAGTTCTGAGTTCAGGTCCACTTGAAGAGTCTATAAACAAGGTTGCTTTAGTAAGTTACAGATTTTGGGGTGCCATCTTCAGCCCAAAAGGCTTATAAATACAGTCTGGATTCTGCTGCTTCCAGGCATGTAATCCAGGAACAAGGAGGTGCGAGTACAGCTCATGCTCCTCTGGTCAGGTGCTCAGTGCAATGACGATTACAGTAGACGACACAATCATACATCAGCATTATGAAACCAGTGGAAGAGGCAAATATGAGCAGCCATAGTTTCCTGGGCAGACAGAGCTGCTCTGGGACATTAGGAAGCGCACAGACTACCCCCAACTCTTCATATTGTGAGAAGTGAAAGTGACTTCCTACAGTAGAGAACATGTATGGGCAGATGATGAATGAAGGGAATGTGGCCGCAGCTGAGCAGAAAGAGGGCCATGCCCCAACCCCTGCCTTCCAACTACATCGCACAATGTATGGGACCCGAGCTCCTGCCCGTGTTGGCGGCCTCACTTCTCTCCGTAGCGCCCGGCGCAGGGAGTGCCGGGCTCGGATAGCGGCGCGGGGTGAGGCCGTGTATTCTCGCTCCGGGGCCCGCTGCCGTAACCCCCACACGACACAGGCACCGTGGAGGCGCCGCTATCGCTCAAGGAAGCACACGTGGCGTGTAAAAGCCTTCTTCAGAATGAAAGAGCCGCCCTATCCCCCATTACCTTCAACAGCCTCCTGCTGGCCGCCATCTTGGATCTGAGGGGATTTCCCACAATGCATCGCGGCTAAAGGGTCGGCACTTCCTGGTGCCCCCAGACCGGGTCACCGAGCAACCGTGGGGAGGAAGTGAATAGGCTGCTGCTCACCTGTAGACTAGAGAGCAGCTCGGGATGCCCGGTTGTAGGGCGTTGTGGTTTTCCCCTCTCTCCCTCTATAGGGAAAGCTGCAGTTCTTGTGCGTCTCTACACTTCCATACTTTCACTTTGCAACAACATGTCATATTTCTGCAGAGGAAGGATTTTTAGACTCCTGCTAGAATCATTATATTCATGATTGAATTAGTGTGCAGTCCTGTCGTGGAAAGATATATTTACCACATTATTATGGAGTTACTTGCCACTCTTTCAAAGTTTCCCTGGAAAACTGGCTGTCTGAAGCTTTATGTGAAGATTCCATAACTCCAACTGTCCCTCTTTTGAGGGATGGTCTCTCTTTGGGAGCCAAATTCCTCTGCCCCTCTTCCTTTCTCATTTGTCCCTCTTTCAGGACTGATGTACACATCTATGTATGTAAATATATGTATTTTTCTACTGAAAAATGTGTTTAATATACTCAAATGATATTTCCATCTTTTAGGTTGATATATTTCTTATGTTAAAATGAAGGAAAACTGATGATAGAAAGGACCAGTTTGGTTTGACTGATACTACATCATTTTCTTCTGAACTCCTTGTGGTTGTGGAAGGGCATGTCTTCCACTTTTCTTATCTCAAAAAGTTGGGAGGTATGAGTTTCTATGCAGGCGGCGTATGAGGGAACAACATCTAAGTCCCGGTTCACACTTGCGGTTCTCTGCCAAATGGACCGGATGACCTGACCGGATCCGGATCGGAACCGTACGGTTCTGATCCGGATCCGATCCGGATCCGGTCAGGTTGCATCAGGTGTTTATCAGGATGCGATCCGGATCCGTTTGGCAAAAGATAGTAGAAACCGAATAAAAATGTTGGGGTCTGGGAGGTCAGCAGAAGGTGGACCTGTGGAATCAGGCCCTCCGCTGTTTAGCACTCACCTCCACCTCCGACATACTGCCAACATCTCCAGCACGTTTAAAGTCACTGCTGCTCCACTCCAAAATGCTTGCCCATGTGTCCCCATCCAAAATGATAATCGCCGCTACAATACGCATAGGAAGTGGGGTAGAACATCCGGATTTTTAGGCAGTGTGTTGTGCGCTCTCCGGTTCTCATTGGTTTGTATTGGCCGGATGGTGCAGTCCGGCTCCGCTCCGGATACGGCTGCCGGAGGAGCCGGACCAAAAAATAGCGCATGTTGGGTCTTATGCCGGAGTCCGGTCCGGACGAAACGGACGCATGTGAACGGACGCATAGGCTTTCATTGCTATGCCGTGCGTCCGTTCCGTCCGTTCTGCATGCGGTCCGGCACGGCGATTCCGGACGGCGACCGCTAATGTGAACCGGGCCTAAGGGCCCTTTTCTACTATGCGTTTCAAACCAAAAATCAGATCACTCACGTTTCGCCAATCGCTACAGCAACGGGATTAACATAAACCATTGTGCTGTTTCTCCATTTTTACCTGAAACTTCTCCATCATACACTGCCCCTCCGTCCCATTTTCATAGAAACGGTACATGCCACTAGAATACTGAACAGTGTGTCTATATAGAAGCACTTGTTCCCTGCAGTGTCACCCTAAAGGTGCATACGCAGACATGAAGAATGCCGCCTGTAGGGATAAGGACTCAATCTCTTTGTTCAGGACCAAGTGCTGTAAAGATGTATCAGACTTGAGATGCTTTCTGTTGTTATGGAGGAAGGGGCGATGGCAAGTGGCATCCAGAAGGAGATGTAAGGAGTGTGGTGCGCTTAGCCTAGATAATTCTCCTGATCTCTCAGTGACCTATCAGGCTGTACACATGCTAGATTCTTGGCAAAAATGGTCCCCGACCATCCACCTCAGCTGAAGACCCTCTAGCACAGTGATGGCGAACCTTTTAGAGACATAGGCCCATATACAATTGACTTTTTTTTCTCCTGAGTTGTCTCCTAGGAGATACTTTTCATCTCTTACTTTTCAGCATGTATTTTACCATATATATATCAGTGGGAACGTTAGAGAAAACACCTAACCCTGCTTTCTGTTTCATTCTTCACTGCTCAGCCCGCTTATATTCAGCCCTGATAAAATCCCAGACTGAGCATTCAGTCTGGCTTTGCTCAGGAATCATTATAGCTGAGTCATTGTAGCAGAGCAAGAAGGGGGCAGGCTTGGGCTTCAAAAGACATCAGAGAAGACAATAAGCTATAATTATTCCTGAGTAAAGCCAGACTGAATGCTCAGTTGGGGATTTTATCAGGGCTGTTTAGAAGCAGGCTGAGCAATGAAGAATGAAACAGAGAGCAGGGTAGGTGTTTCCTCTAATGTTCCCACTGACATATATGGTAAAATACATGAGGGTGCTTCATCTCTGGTTGGTGAACAAGTACTGTCAAAATTTGAGTATTTTTTTGCTTGTTGTTGGTTTAAATGGCATTTTATGACAGGGTGTGAAAATATCACATAGGAAAAAAAGGGGAATTGCACATGGGGGCAAGTGCCCAAACTGCAACCCAAAATCCACTTATATTGTATATCACAAATTGCCAACTGAGGAATGTTTACTGAATATTGAGGTTTTAACAACACTCTACATGTAAAATGCAGTAATTATTCCACGTACCTCCACAAATAAATTGCAACAATTACCCCACATTTGAAATGCATCAGTCGCCTCACATATGAAATGCAGAAGTTGTCCCACATATCAAATGCATCATTCCCTCTCACAAATGAAATGCATCAATTATCCCACATTTAAAATGCAACAATCACCTCACATATGAAATGAAGCAAGTACCCCACATATAAAATGCAACAAAGGCAAGGGCAGTGAGGTGGGATTTGGATACTATAGAGGAGAGTCTTTGCTTGCAAATAAGAGAGAGGAGTCATGGAATAGTATAGGTTGGAGTGAAGGAGTGTACTCTCAGGTCAGATTGTATCATCAATTCTCAGTGAAGAAGGTGGGCAAATCTTCTGTTCAAAAAGATACGCTGCACATATGAATATTTTTCTCATTTGAAATAATGGCCTAGTAATATTCACCATGTTTATAAAGCAATGAATGTTAGTCCCCCAAAATAAACAAACGTGGCATTCTGTTGGGTCCTAAATTGTAGATTGATCAGTGTAAAAAATGTTTAAATGTATTTTTTCACAGCGACGTCATGTACTTATACATTGCCGGAAATAGTTATATATGTACAGTGCTGCCCATAATTATTCACACCTCTGGGAAACTTTGACTTAGGGTGCGTTTCCACTAACGCGAATTCGCATGCGTTCCCCGCATGCAAATTCGCATAACCAATAAAAGTGAATGAGCCTGTGTCCACTTGTCAGGAAAACGGAGCGTTTTCTTGTGCAGGAAAAATCTGCTCAGCAGAGCCTCCTGAATTTGGACACCGCACACACGCATGCGATTCGCATACAATGTATTTAATAGGGAATTCGCATGGTGTTTTTTCATGCGAATTCGCATACGATTTCTCATGGAATCAATGAAAAAGCACACAGGCACTGACATGGTTAAATTCGCACACAGCGTCATCCATGCGAAATCGTATGCGAATTGCGGTAAAATTCGCATACAACCGCATGCGATTTCGCTCCTGCATGCGAATTCGTCCGCGGAGAATCCGCGGCGATTTCCCACCGCACTAGTGGAAACGCACCCTTAAAGTTACTTTTATTCAACCAGCAAGACATTTTTTGACGGGAAATGACATAGGTGTCTCCCAAAAAATAATAATACGATTTACAAGAGGCACTATTGTGGAAAAAAAACATTTCTCAGCTTTTATTTACATTTGAGCAAAAAGTGTCAAGCCCTATAGGCTCCTGTAATGTAAATCCAGGCCTGGCTGTCTGTTACCAGATTAGTGGGAATTGCAGTTAAAGGGAACCTGAACTGAGTAAAATTATTTAAAATAAACACATGAGGTAACTTCAAATAAACATTACATAGTTACCTCGCCATCAGTTCCTCTCAGAAGCTCACCATTTTCTTCTGACAATGATCCCTTCCAGTTCTGACAACATTGTGTCAGAACTGAAATATATCAGTTGCTGTCAGTTATATATCAGTTGCTGTCAGTTATAGCTGAGAGGACAGCAAAACATCAAAATGAACTTCCGCACACTCATGCAAATCCTCTTACAAAAATCATGCAGCAATCAATGCTGTCCCTACAGCTAAGTTAACCTCCTGAGCGATAATCCCGAGCTGAGCTCGGGGTATATCGCGCAGGAGGATTTCTCAGGCCCTGGTGGGCCGATTTGCATAATTTTTTTTTTTGTTACACGCAGCTAGCACTTTGCTAGCTGCGTGTAACTTCCGATCGCCGCCGCTCGCCGTGCCGTGCAGCCCCCCCCTCCCCGACCCCTTGCGCAGCCTGGCCAATCAGTGCCAGGCAGCGCTGAGGGGTGGATCGGGACTCCCTCCGATGTCACGACGTCCATGACGTCATCCCGCCCTGTCGCCATGGCGACCGGGGAAGCCCAGCAGGAAATCCCGTTCTGAACGGGATTTCCTGCTTACTCTGATCGCCGAAGGCAATCGGAGTGGGTGGGGGGATGCCGCTGCGGTGCGGCTATCATGTAGCGAGCCCTGGGCTCGCTACGTGATTTAAAAAATAAAAAATTAAAAAAAATAGTGCTGCGCCACCTCCTGGGTGATATAATTGTATCGCCCAGAGGGTTAAAAGCTGGGATCTTCGTTACAAGAATAAAGTCTCTTGCGTAGTCACATACACCGTGTAGAGGTAGCCCAGTGTCATATGTGTCCTAACTCTGGCCCTGTAACATGCATAGCACAAACCTGCACACGCATTCAGCGCATCAAAACCTATCTAGGGAATAGGAGCACATATCCTTAACGTCCTCTCTGGAAAAGTAGGTGCATCTAATTAATCCTGGAAGGGAGCTGCTAGTACCTGCATATGTACCATGCAAACACACCAGCAGTGAATGTGTGCAAGTTTGTGCTATGCATGTTACAGGGCCAGAGTTAGGATACATACGACACTGGACTTCCTCTATGCAGTGTATGTGACTACGCAAGAGACTTTAATCTTGTAACGAAGATCAAAGCTTTGAACTTAGCTGTAGGGACAGCATTGATTGCTGCATGATTTTTGTAAGTGGATTCGTATGAGGATTTGCATGAGAGTACGGAAGTTCATTTTGATGTTTTGCTTGCCACACCCCTTCCAGCAACTCCCCATTAAATCTACAAGTGTTTAAATGTCCTAGCTCAAGGTGAGGAGCCTGGATTTTGTGTTTTTTAAATAGCTGAGAGGACAACTGATGTGCCAGGTTATGTCCATGTTTCCCTATGGCTCAAGTGGGCGATGTTACAGTTTAACAGTGTTCTGACCAGAAAGCTGTTATGGGGTAATGGCCATTTTCAAGTTCCCTTGATTACAGTGGACAAACAGGACGCGGAAGAGGAGAAAGGCCAGGTGCACACCGAGCGGTTTTTGAAGCGATCCGCAAACTGCTTCCACCTTGGAAAACGCTTGGCTAATGTATTTCAATGGGCTGGTGCACATCAGCGGTTTGCGGTTTTTAGCAAACCGCAAGCGTGGGTCCTGCAGCACTTTTGCGGTTTGCAGAAGTGTTTCTGCCTCAATGTAAAGTATAGGAAAAGCTCAAACCGCTCTGGAAAATGCTAGAGCAGAGCGGTTTTCCAGGCATTTTTGTTACAGAAGCTGTTCAGTAACAGCTTTTACTGTAACAATGTTTGTAATCTGCTACACAAAAACGCTCCAAAAAACGCTAGGCATATTTAGAAAACATCTCTAAACATGCCTAAAATCGCTCTCAAAAATCTGCTACAAAACCCTCTAGCGTTTTGAGAATCTGCTAGCGGTTTTGGTGTGCACTGGGCCAGAGAGATTGAGTAGACTGTACAGGAGTACTGACTTTTAATTTTCAGTTCAGGTTTTCTTTAACTTTGCCCTCCCATGATGTGTACTGCAACACTGAGGGTACTACATAACTTAGGGAGGAGAGAAGTGAAAGAGGAGTGTGAAGAGGATGCAGGATATCACACAATGATGAACTAATCATCTGTGTTCCAACCACTGCAGCAGAAAGTTTAGGCTTTGAAATTATGGCTGTTTTCACACTTTTTAATGATTGCACTGTGCCCTAGAGGTTGCACTGTGCATTATATGCGATAAAATCAGGGATCTGCATGCAGTGCGTTACCACACCATGACCTGATGCAACGTGTTCAGTATGATAGCTCCATAGGGCTCTTGCGACAGGATGCGGCATATGCTGCAATGCATTAAATGTAAGAGGGGCCTAAACTTAAAGGATACCGGAGGTGACATGTGACATGATGAGATAGACATGTGTATGTACAGTGCCTGGCACACAAATAACTATACTATGTTCTTTTTTTCCTCCTGCCAGAAAGAGTTAAATATCAGGTATGTAAGTGGCTGACTCAGTCCTGACTCCGACAGGAAGTGACTACAGTGTGACCTTCAGTGATAAGAAATTCCAACTATAAAAAACTTTCCTAGCAGAAAATGGCTTCTGAGAACAGGAAAGAGATAAAAAGGATCAATAGTTCATAGACTTTAGCTCTGGCATACCTCAATGAATGTGTCTGAGCAAAAGCAATAAAACAGTTAAAACTTAAAAAGTAGATTTAAACATAAGATAAAACTGGAATATCTTAAAAAGTCAATTTTAGGAGAAGGAGGATAGATACAATAGTTTATTTCATTAGTTTATTGTTGTGTCCAAAGATTCTTTAAGGAGATCTCTTTGAAAAAATCTAAATCCCCATGCCTTAGAGGACTCCTGAAGTGAGAGGGATATGGAGGCTGCCATATTGATTTCTATTTAACCACTTCAGGACCACAGTGCCAAACCCCCCTAAAGACCAGGCTATTACTTTTAAAATAGGCCACTGCAGCTTTAAGGCCAAGCTGCAGGGCCGCACAGCACACTGTTGGTGGGGTCTGATCGCCTCCTTCCCCCTGTGTTTATTTTTTTTTTATATAAATATTTATTGTTTTATTACATTTTTTTCCCTGCTCCCTCCCTCCCCCCGCCAGCCAATCAGCATGTCACACGGCTGTCCTCAGTACAGCGCTGCTGCAGATCGCAGCGCTGTACCAAGTAAATAGACAGCGAAACCGCCGTCTAACAGTCTCCCAAGCGGCGATCGCCGTCGGGTGGGGCTCTGCCCCTCAAGCAGGAGATGCGCGCATCCTGCGCACGATCTCCTGCAGTAGCCGGCCCCAGGACTTGACACCAATTGGCGTTAGGCGTTCATTAGGTAGTTAAGCAATACCATTTGCCTGGCTATCCTGCTGATCCTCTGCCTCTAATACTTTCAGCCATAGACCCTGAACAAGCATGCAGCAGATCAGGTGTTTCCAACATTATTGTTAGATCTGACAAGATTACCAGCATGCTTGTTTCTGGTGTCATTCAGACGCTACTGCAGCCAAATAGATCAATGGGGAGGCCAGATAACTGGAACTGTGCAAAAGGAAATAAATATGGCAGCCTCCATAATCCTCTCGCTTCAGTTGTCCTTTAAGTTAATGTTAAATCATGACTTGATTCAAAAAAACATTATTGTGCAAAATCTTACTATAATCTTAAAAAATATTTCATGTTTTCAGAGCTTGTTCCCTCCAGGCAAAAAACAGATGCATTTTCTGTAGTAGTGTGCAGTTGTGGAATCGCACTGCTTGCGTTTCTCCATTGGACACAAAATATTTTCATAATAAGGTACAGCATGATTATGCACGCTCACCTCAGAAAACAAAATTATATTTCCGATCAATCACCCATAAAACCAACTTCCTATCTTTAAAGCCTTTATTTCCTCAGCTAGTCCTGATCCTAGCAACCTCCTTGTAGTCTGTTTTGCGGGTTTATTGTGCAGGTAGATATTTCCTTTTATGGGTCTGCTGTTGTTTCTTTAGGAAGAAAAAAATGTCAGCTCTGCCTTCCAAAACATGCCTGGGCTTGAACTCTGATACTTTCTAAACACCGTCCCTATCTAACTGGTGCATGACATATGACACTATTGGAACTCAGGTAAGGAGATTCTGAAAATGGGATGCTATTGCATTGCTCCTCGCTCCATCCTTATACATTGATTTCTGCTACAGTGTTAGGGCCCTTTTCCACTAGGCACAATCCGATACGAAAATTGGATCGCACCTATTTTGCCAATCAAATCAGCATGGAGATTGACATATAAATAGCGGTGCTGTTTTTCCACTAGTGCGATTCATTTTTCCAATTCACAATTTCCGGCAAGCAACGATTTTTGGTGCATTATCGTTCATACCAGATCACAGTGCAATCAGAGGTAGTAGAAATCAAAGAAGTGATCGCATCGTAGTGGGATTTTGCATGCATGGCATGGTCTCTGAGGAAGTGAGAGTGCCCGCGATACACATGTAAGGCCGTTTGGGTCGGCTACGGTGGTGGTAGCCTGGCGGGGCAACAGGGAATCAGCTTTCTAGCATTTCTATTCACATTATTCTATGCTTGGATTCTGTGGGGCTCATAGCTTCATACGCTTAAGGCAGATGGCGGTTATATATAGATACACATTGTGAGGCTCCAGGGACTTGCAGAGATATCACTCTACTTAGCAATCCACAGTTTCTGTATTTTGTGCATTTTATATATATTAATTGTATGAGAAATTATTGGATTCCTGTGATACAATACTGGATTACTAACAATTTATGGCACTCTGTTTCACTTTACCACAATATTGTGGCTCACATTGCAGGTGCATTGCAGCACCCCGTTTTATGTACAATTTTGCATCCAAAGCTTGATTGCCTGCTTTATACTGTTTTTACATGTATTTTGATACTTATCCCCATTCTTTTTTTGGGCCGGCTACCACTGCTCTTTGACTTTACTGTGTAATTTTTTGCAGCCCACCCTGTTTTTAATTAATCTTTGTTATGTGATTGTCTATGTGCATTGTTGTATGTGCTATCTTTTAACCACTACTGATTGTACTCAATAAATATTACTGAATTACCATACTTGTTAGCTTACTAGTTAGAGTTTTGCATTATGTGGTTGGGGAACATGTAAAAATGTCACTTTCAGCGAAAGTATGCTTACAACAGGTATCAGGACATGTGTTTTATCACCATATAGTCAGTAGACGTTGCTGCTTCATTATATTACAGTACATGTTGGCATTTATGGTTCCCTCAATGAACTGAAGCCTTCCCAGAGCTGGAAGCTCTCATGCAGCTCCAAACTATGACAATGTTCCTTCCAGCCAATTCTTAAGAATCTTAAGAAATATGAAAAAAGAGACTAAAGGGATACTAATTCAAGTTAATAAACATAAACAAATGGCAATTACCATATAAAGCATTTCAATTTATTAAATTATCTTAAAATAAGCATATAGTGCATTCTAAAAGAGAATCCCATACAGACAGAAAACCAGAATACCCATTGTGCACAGATGGGGAATTCTCAAGCTGACATCTGTATTGATCCAGAATGATAAAAAAATGTTTAGTGTGGCCATATATGAGGCATATCTGTGTTGTACCACTGGTGTTGCGCAATGTGCATAGTGTGAACTTAGCCTTAGGGTGGGTTTAAAAGACAAGGTGAAGAGCTACCTATCTACACCCTACAGCTACTCTTTTGCGAAACGGCTGTTAATGTCAATATACCCAAGAGTGGTTGCAGGTCGTCACACATGAGGTCAAGTAAATATGGCATGTACTGTCTGGGAAATGACACAATAATAATTCCAGTATTTTTATAGTCCTTTCGCCTGTCGGACGCAAAGCACTTGACTAACTATTTGTGCGAGCATCCCTGTTGCTCATGCAAATCTGTGAGTTTTATGGGACATATGGGTGAAAAACACTACCAATCTTGCCATTATGCAATATATATGCTTGAAAACCATCTGGGCAAATGCATGGTAGTAAGCCCGGTGGTGCAATGAATAGCACTCTTGCCTTGCAGTGATGGGTCCCTGGTTAAAATCCCAGCCAGGGCACAGAGATTGTATGTTCTCCCCATGTCTATGTGGGGTTCCTCCGGGCATTCTGGTTTCCTCCCACTGCCCAAAAACATACAAATAATACCCCTAATTGACAATAGATACTATGGATATATGAATATGGCAGAGTTTAGATTGTGAGCTCCTCTCTGGGACAGTTAGTGAAAATAATATATATGTGTATAATAATAATAATAATAATACGTATATACAGTGGAGGAAATCATTATTTGACCCCTCACTGATTTTGTAAGTTTGTCCAATGCTCCAATCAGTCAAGTCCGCACCATCAAGTAGTACTTTAGCTCTTTTATTGGTAAAGAATCAGCACGATTGCTGATTCTTTACCAATAAAAGAGCTAAAGTACTACTTGATGGTGCGGACTTGACTGATTGAAGCAGACGGTGGAAGTGTCTGAGTGTGCAGAGGCACTGCAAGTTCCAGCACATCGCCTATTTCCCTCCGTGGGTGCTTGCTACACACTGCTTTATTGTAAGTTTGTCCAATGACAAAGAAATGAAAAGTCTCAGAACAGTATCATTTCAATGGTAGGTTTATTTTAACAGTGGCAGATAGCACATCAAAAGGAAAATCGAAAAAATAACCTTAAATAAAAGATAGCAACTGATTTGCATTTCATTGAGTGAAATAAGTTTTTGAACCCCTACCAACCATTAAGAGTTCTGGCTCCCACAGAGTGGTTAGACACTTCTACTCAATTAGTCACCCTCATTAAGGACACCTGTCTTAACTAGTCACCTGTATAAAAGACACCTGTCCACAGAATCAATCAATCAAGCAGACTCCAAGCTCTCCAACATGGGAAAGACCAAAGAGCTGTCCAAGGATGTCAAAGACAAAATTGTAGACCTGCACAAGGCTGGAATGGGCTACAAAACCATTAGCAAGAAGCTGGGAGAGAAGATGACAACTGTTGGTGCGATTGTTCGAAAATGGAAGGAGCACAAAATGACCATCAATCGACCTCACTCTGGGGCTCCACGCAAGATCTCACCTCGTGGGGTGTCAATGGTTCTGAGAAAGGTGAAAAAGCATCCTAGAACTACACGGGAGGAGTTAGTGAATGACCTCAAATTAGCAGGGACCACAGTCACCAAGAAAACCATTGGAAACGCATTACATCGCAATGGATTAAAATCCTGCAGGGCTCGCAAGGTCCTCCTGCTCAAGAAGGCACATGTGCAGGCCCGTCTGAAGTTTGCCAATGAACACCTGAATGATTCTGTGAGTGACTGGGAGAAGGTCCTGTGGTCTGATGAGACCAAAATAGAGCTCTTTGGCATTAACTCAACTCGCTGTGTTTGGAGGAAGAAAAATGCTGCCTATGACCCCCAAAACACCGTCCCCACCGTCAAGCATGGGGGTGGAAACATTTTGCTTTGGGGGTGTTTTTCTGCTAAGGGCACAGGACAACTTAATCGCATTAACGGGAAAATGGACGGAGCCATGTATCGTGAAATCCTGAACGACAAACTCCTTCCCTCTGCCAGGAAACTGAAAATGGGTCGTGGATGGGTGTTCCAGCACGACAATGACCCAAAACATACAGCAAAGGCAACAAAGGAGTGGCTCAAGAAGAAGCACATTAAGGTCATGGAGTGGCCTAGTCAGTCTCCGGACCTTAATCCAATAGAAAACCTATGGAGGGAGCTCAAGCTCAGAGTTGCACAGAGACAGCCTCGAAACCTTAGGGATTTAGAGATGATCTGCAAAGAGGAGTGGACCAACATTCCTCCTAAAATGTGTGCAAACTTGGTCATCAATTACAAGAAACGTTTGACCTCTGTGCTTGCAAACAAGGGTTTTTCCACTAAGTATTAAGTCTTTTATTGTTAGAGGGTTCAAAAACGTATTTCACTCAATGAAATGCAAATCAGTTGCTATCTTTTATTTAAGGTTATTTTTTCGATTTTCCTTTTGATGTGCTATCTGCCACTGTTAAAATAAACCTACCATTGAAATTACACTGTTCTGAGACTTTTCATTTCTTTGTCATTGGACAAACTTACAAAATCAGTGAGGGGGTCAAATAATTATTTCCTCCACTGTATATAAGAATATATATGTCTCTGTGTGTGTGTGTGTATATATATATATACTCTGTAAAGCGCTATGGATGATGTTGGCACTATATAACTATTAAAAAATAATGATAATATGTACTTCAATACAAGTAAACAACCCTAATATCAGGAAAATTCCAATCATATGCAAATAATACCAAAAGCAGGCAGGCAGATATAAATGATATGTAGATATCACCAGATAAGATTGGAAAATTCTAAAGATATCCACACACAGTACCATCAATGGTCAACAGATAGAAAATGACAGCGTATTTTCAACAATAAACAACATAATCAGGCAGAGTACTCCACAAACCATAATTAAAGTCCACCCCCCCCCCCCCCCCTCCACTGCAGATAACAATATGCAGAGTGTCTTCAAAACAGTAAGGGGCTCCACAATAATAATGAAGAGTGCCCCACAAATAAGTTTGTCAGTCCTCCCAAGAAAAGGCACAATTCCCGCCCAATCAGGCAGAGTGATCCCCTAATTAATTAGGCAGATCACACAAGCATTGGTGTTCAGTGGCTCCTGCATACTCACTAGGAGCAGGT
The DNA here is from genome assembly GCF_040937935.1 of Hyperolius riggenbachi. Lineage (NCBI taxonomy): Eukaryota > Metazoa > Chordata > Amphibia > Anura > Hyperoliidae > Hyperolius > Hyperolius riggenbachi. The sequence continues at coordinate 492,071,215 of NC_090646.1, read as the reverse complement.
CTTCGTGTCCCTCATAGAAGCAGCAGCACTGATCCTCCTGCACATGGGTGTCCACAGAAAATTTTCCAGGGGAGTGGCCGAAGATTTCAGGAGAAGTTGTGCGGCTTGCGTAACGTGTCGAAAAATATGAGGGTGAAGTTGTGCCGAAAAATGGGTGTGGCTATGGACCAGAATGTGGATGTGGTCACGGGTAGAGACACATTTACATGAACTTAACAATGGTGGGACATTAGATTAGGACAGTGGTGGCGAACCTTTTGAAGGCCGCATGCCCAAACTGCAACCCAAAAGTCACTTATCTATCGCAAAGTGGCAACAGAAATTTAAACTAAATACAAATGTTTTAACTCATACATGAACATTTCGGAAAATCCAAGATGAAAATAAACTGTGAACATAAATAATTTCATCCATCCTACTCCTGAAAAATGTATTCATTTTTTTAGAACCTCCCAGTCTTATTTTCTGTTTTAAAAAGCTAAAAAAGTAGGTTTAATGGTATTTTCTCATATGATGATGATTCAGCTTTTCCCATAGTCTCGCTGTTAGCAATCATGTGACCCCCAACAAGACAAATTCAGCAATCATGTGACCCCGAACAAGACAAATTCAGCAATCATGAGACCCCCAACAAGACAAATTCATCAATCATGAGGCCCCCAAAAAGAAAAATTCATCAATCATGAGGCCCCCAACAAGACAAATTCAGCATTCATGAGGCCCCCAACAAATCATGAGGCCATCAACAAGACAAATTCAGCAATCTTGAGGCCCCCAACAAATCATAAGGCCCCCAACAAGACAAATTCAGCAGTCATGAGGCACATAAATAGACAGCATTTCACATACATAGGCAGAATGCCCCCTTAATATGGTAGACACCTCTCACCTGGCTTCTGAATTCTCATCTACTGGCTGCTGTGCCTGGCAATACTGTTTTTGGCTGGATTGATGATGATGTGTGGGCTGAAAGGCCTTGCGGTGATGCTGTGGCTGGGCTGGCGGTGATGCTGTGGCCGGGCTGGCTGGTGGTGATGCTGGGCTGGGCTTGGCTGGTTGAAGTACGTGCTGGCCTGACTGGTGGTGATGCTGTGGCCTTTTTGACAGTGATTCTGGGCTGGTTGGGTGGTGGTGATGCTGGGCTGGCTGGCTTGGATAGTTTACATAGCGCCACTAGCCCCCCAGTTTACGTAGCGCCAGGAGCCCCCCAGTTTAGGTAGTGACAGGAGCCCCCCAGCTCAGGTAGTGACAGGAGCCCCCCAGCTCAGGTAGTGACAGGAGCCCCCCAGCTCAGGTAGTGACAGGAGCCCCCCAGCTCAGGTAGTGACAGGAGCGCCCCAGCTCAGGCAGTCACAGGTGCCCCCCAGTTTAGGTAGAGACAGGAGCCCCCAGTTTAGGTAGTGACAGGCACCCCCCAAGGTTGGGTAGTGACAGGGACCCCCAGGTTAGGTAGTGACAAGAGCCCCCCCAGGTTAGGTAGTGACAGGAACCCCCAGGTTAGGTAGAGACAGAAGCCCCCCAGTTTAGGTAGTGACAGGCACCCCCTAGGTTAGGTAGTGACAGGGACCCTCAGGTTAGGTAGTGACAGGGACCCCCAGGTTAGGTAGTGACAGGTGCCCCCCAGGTTATGTAGTGATAGGGACCCCCCAGGTTAGGTAGTGACAGGCGGCCCCCCCAGGTTAGGTAGCAACAGGAGACCCCCAGGTTAGGTAGAGACAGAAGCCCCCAGTTTAGGTAGTGACAGGCACCCCCTAGGTTAGGTAGTGACAGGGACCCCCAGGTTAGGTAGTGACAGGGACCCCCAGGTTAGGTAGTGACAGGTGCCCCCCAGGTTAGGTAGTGATAGGGACCCCCCAGGTTAGGTAGTGACAGGCGGCCCCCCAGGTTAGGTAGCAACAGGAGCCCCCCAGGTTAAGGACCAGAGCCTTTTTTTCCAATCAGACCACTGCAGCTTTCACGGTTTATTGCTCGGTCATACAACCTACCACCTAAATGAATTTTTCCTCCTATTCTTGTCACTAATACAGCTTTCTTTTGGTGCTATTTGATTGCTGCTGCGAGTTTTACTTTTTATTATATTCATCAAAAAAGACATGAATTTTGTTAAAAAAATGACTTTTTTAACTTTCTGTGCTGACATTTTTCAAATAAAGTAAAGTTTCCTATACATTTGAGCGCGAAAGTTATTCTGCTACATGTCTTTGATAAAAAAAAAAACATTCAGTGTATATTTATTGGATTGGGTAAAAGTTATAGCGTTTACAAACTATGGTGCCAAAAGTGAATTTTCCCACTTTCAAGCATCTCTGACTTTTCTGACCCCCTGTCATGTTTCATGAGGGGCTAAAATTCCAGGATAGTATAAATACCCCCCAAATGACCCCATTTTGGAAAGAAGACATCCCAAAGTATTCAGTGAGAGGCATGGTGAGTTCATAGAAGATTTTATTTTTTGTCACAAGTTAGCGGAAAATGACACTTTGTGACAAAAAAAAAAGGTTCCATTTCTTCTAACTTGCGACAAAAAAAATGAAATCTGCCACGGACTCACTATGCTCCTCTCTGAATACCTTGAAGTGTCTACTTTCCAAAATGGGTTCATTTGTGGGGTGTGTTCACTGTCCTGGCATTTTGGGGGGTGCCTAATTGTAAGCACCCCTGTAAAGCCTAAAGATGCTCATTGGACTTTGGGCCCCTTAGCGCAGTTAGGCTGCAAAAAAGTGCCACACATGTGGTATTGCCGTACTCAGGAGAAGTAGTAGTACAAATGACCCCATTTTAGAAAGAATACACCCCAAGGTATTCCGTTAGGAGTATGGTGAGTTCATAGAAGATTTTTTTTTTTGTCACAAGTTAGCGGAAATTGATTTTAATTGTGTTTTTTCACAAAGTGTCATTTTCCGCTAACTTGTGACAAAAAATAAAATCGTCTATGAACTCACCATACTCCTAACGGAATACCTTGGGGTGTCTTCTTTCTAAAATGGGGTCATTTGTGGGGTTCCTATACTGCCCTGGCATTTTAGGGGCCCTAAACCGTGAGGAGTAGTCTTGAAACCAAATGTCGCAAAATGACCTGTGAAATCCTAAAGGTACTCATTGGACTTTGGGCCCCTTAGCACAGTTAGGGTGCAAAAAAGTGCCACACATGTGGTATCGCCGTACTCAGGAGAAGTAGTATAATGTGTTTTGTGGTGTATTTTTACACATACAGATGCTGGGTGGGAGAAATATCTCTGTAAATAGACAATTGTGTGTAAAAAAAAAATAAAAAATTGTCATTTACGGAGATATTTCTCCCACCCAGCATGGGTATGTGTAAAAATACACCCCAAAACACATTATACTACTACTTCTGAGTACGGCGATACCACATGTGTGACACTTTTTTGCAACTTAGGTGCGCTAAGGGGCCTAACGTCCTATTCACAGGTCATTTTGAGGCATTTGGATTCTAGACTACTCCTCACGGTTTAGGGCCCCTAAAATGCCAGGGCAGTATAGGAACCCTACAAGTGACCCCATTTTAGAAAGAAGACACCCCAAGGTATTCTGTTAGGAGTATGGTGAGTTCATAGAAGATTTCTTTTTGTCACAAGTTAGCGGAAAATGACACTTCGTGAAAAAAAAACCAATACAAATCAATTTCTGCTAACTTGTGACAAAAAATAAAATCTTCTATGAACTCATCATACACCTAACAGAATACCTTGGGGTGTCTTCTTTCTAAAATGGGGTCACTTGTGGGGTTCCTATACTACCCTGGCATTTTAGGGGCCCTAAACCGTGAGGAGTAGTCTGGAAACCAAATGCCGCAAAATGACCCTTGAAATCCTAAAGGTACTCATTGGACTTTGGGCCCCTTAGCGCAGTTAGGGTGCAAAAAAGTGTCACACATGTGGTATCGCCGTACTCAGGAGAAGTAGTATAATGTGTTTTGTGGTGTATTTTTACATATAACCATGCTGGGTGGGAGAAATATCTCTATAAATGACACATTTTTGATTTTTTTTAAACATAATTGTCCATTTACAGAGATATTTCTCCCACCCAGCATGGGTATGTGTAAAAATACACCACAAAACACATTATACTACTTCTCGTGAGTACGGCGATACCACATGTGTGACACTTTTTTGCAGCCTAGGTGCGCTAAGGGGCCCAACGTCCTATTCACAGGTCATTTTGAGGCATTTGTTTTCTAGACTACTCCTCACGGTTTAGGGCCCCTAATATGCCAGGGCAGTATAGGAACCCCACAAGTAACCCCATTTTAGAAAGAAGGCACCCCAAGGTATTCAGTTAGGTGTATGGTGAGTTCATAGAAGATTTTATTTTTTGTCACAAGTTAGTGAAAAATGACACTTTGTGAAAATAACAATAAAAATCAATTTCCACTAACTGTTGACAAAAAATAAAATCTTCTATGAACTCGTCATACACCTAACAGAATACCTTGGGGTGTCTTTTTTCTAAAATGGGGTCACTTGTGGGGTTCCTATACTGCCCTGGCATTTTACAGGCCCAAAACCGTGAGTAGTCGGGAAACCAAATTTCTCAAAATGACTGTTCAGGGGTATAAGCATCTGCAAATTTTGTGGAACCGGTCATAAGCAGGGTGGCCTCTTAGATGACAGGTTGTATTCGGCCTGATCTGATGGATAGGAGTGCTAGGGGGTGACAGGAGGTGATTGATGGGTGTCTCAGGGGGTGGTTAGAGGGGAAAATAGATATAATCAATGCACTGGGGAGGTGATCGGAAGGGGGTCTGAGGGTTTGGCCGAGTGATCAAGAGCCCACACAGGGCAAATTAGGGCCTGATCTGATGGGTAGGTGTGCTAGGGGGTGACAGGTGGTGACAGGAGGTGATTGATGGGTGTCTCAAGGTGTGATTAGAGGGGCGAGGTGATCAGGGCTGGGGTCTAAGGGCGTTCTGAGGGTTTTAGCGGGTGATTGGGTGCCCTAGGGGCAGATTAGGGTCTAATCTGATGGGTATCAGTGACAGGGGCTGATTGATGGGTGATCAGTGGGTGATTAGATGGCAGAACAGATGTAAACAATGCACTTTGGAGGTGATCTGAGGGTAGGTCTGGGGCAATCTGATGGTGTGGGTATATGATCAGATTGCCCTCAAGGGGCAGGTTAGGGGCTGATTGATGGGTGGCAGTGACAGGGGGTGATCGATGGGTGATTGACAGGTGATCAGTGGGTTATTACAGGGAAGAACAGATGTAAATATTGCACTGGCGAATTGATAAGGGCGGGTCTGAGGGCAATCTGAGCGTGTGGGGCGGGTGATTGGGTGCCCGCAAGGGGCAGATTATGGTCTATTCTGATGGGTAACAGTGACAGGTGGTGATAGGAGGTGATTGATGTGTAATTAGTGGGTGTTTAGAGGAGAGAACAGATGTAAACACTGCACTTGGGAGGTGATCTGATGTCGGATCTGCGGGCGATCTATTGGTGTGGGTGGGTGATCAGATTGCCCGCAAGGGGCAGGTTAGGGGCTGATTGATGGGTGGCAGTGACAGGGGGTGATTGATGGGTGGCAGTGACAGGGGGTGATTGATGGGTGATTGATAGGTGATCAGTGGGTTATTACAGGGAAGAACAGATGTAAATATTACACTGGCGAATTGATAAGGGGGGGTCTGAGGGCAATCTGAGCGTGTGAGGCGGGTGATTGGGTGCCCGCAAGGGGCAGATTATGGTCTATTCTGATGGGTAACAGTGACAGGTGGTGATAGGGGGTGATTGATGGGTAATTAGTGGGTGTTTAGAGGAGAGAACAGATGTAAACACTGCACTTGGGAGGTGATCTGATGTCGGATCTGCGGGCGATCTATTGGTGTGGGTGGGTGATCAGATTGCCCACAAGGAGCAGGTTAGGGGCTGATTGATGGGTGGCAGTGACAGAGGGGTGATTGATGGGTGATTGACAGGTGATTGGCAGGTGATCAGGGGGGATAGATGCATACAGTACACAGGGGGTGGGTCTGGGGAGAATCTGAGGGGTGGAGGGGTGATCAGGAGGGAGCATGGGGCAGTTTAGGGTTAAAAAAAAAAAGCGTTGACAGAAAGTGACAGGGAGTGATTGATGGGTGATTAGGGGGGTGATTGGGTGCAAACAGGGGTCTGGGGGGTGGGCAGGGGTCTGAGGGGTGCTGTGGGCGATCAGAGGGAAGGGGGGGCAGGATCAGTGTGCTTGGTGCAGACTAGGGTGGCTGCAACCTGCCCTGGTGGTCCCTCCGACATTGGGACCACCAGGGCAGGAGGCAGCCAGTATAATAGGCTTTGTATACATTAGAAAGCCTATTATACAACGTACATTCGGCGATCCGGGTGCTAGTAACCCGCCGGCACTTCCGAACAGCCGGCGGGTTACAGCGCGAGGGGGGCAGAGCCAGTCACCGGCGGCTGATCGCGTCACGAATGCCGCAATCACCGCATAACCACGCCCGCAGCCGCCCCCGCCGATGGGCATATTGCGGTCGTTTAGGCCCGGACTTTGCCGCCGCCCATTGGCTGGGGGCGGTCCTTAAGTGGTTAAACCACTAGCAACCAAAAAAATACTCAAAATAATTTTGATAAATACTTTTTCTCCTACTTTTTGGCACTTTTTCCTTTGCAACTTGCTGAAAACTTATTCTAAATTGAAGATGAAATATTATCTCCTAGGAGAAAAGTCAGGTGAGGGCCCATATGCAATTCACCTTTTCTCCTTAGTTTTCTCCAAGTTGATATTTTCACATCTTGCCAATAAAATGTCTTTTAAACCTCCAGCAAGCAAGAAAATACACAAAGCTATTTTGATAATACTATTTCAACTTCTTTTGGTACTTTTTAAATTGCGAAATGCTGAAAAGTTATTCTAACCACTTAAAGAGACAATTAAGTAAAAAAAAAATTAGTTTTACTCACCTGGGGCTTCCAATAGCCCTCTGCAGCTGTCTGCACTCGCCGTCTCCCTCCGATCCTCCTGGCCCCGCCGGCAGCCACTTCCTGTTTCGGTGACAGGAGCTGACAGGCTGGGGAAGCGAGTGATTCTTCGCGTTCCTGGCCACAATAGCGCCATCTATGCTGCTATAGCATATATCATATACCATATAGCAGCATAGAGGGTGCTAATGTGTCTGGGAACGCGAATAATCACTTGCGTCCGCAGCCTGTCAGCTCCTGTCACCGAAACAGGAAGTGGCTGCCGGCGGGGCCTGGAGGATCGGAGGGAGACGGCGAGGGCACCGCAGAGCTGCAGGGGGCTATTGGAAGCCCTATGTGAGTAAAACTCATTTTTTTTGTTTGACTTAAGTGTCCCTTTAAGGACCCTGGGCTTTAACTGGCCTTTAAACCTCCAGCAAGCAAGAAAATACACAAAGCTGTTTTGATAGTACTTTTTCAACTTCTTTTGGTACCTTTTAAATTGGGAAATACTGAAAAGTTATATTAACCACTTAAGGACCCCGGGCTTAAACGCCCTTAGTGACCAGGCCATTTTTCACTAATTAGGTCACTGCAGCTTTAAGGGCTCGTTGCAGGGCCGCACAACTCAGTACACAAGTGATACCACCCCATTTTCTGGTGCGCTCAGTTTGCTGCTGGGGTGTACATTTATTTTTTTTATAAATATTTGTTTTTTTTTCAACTTTACTATTTTTTCCCCCTACCCTCCCTCCCCTAGCCAGCCTCTGACAGTGATCGGCTGTCATGGGCTTCAGCCAATGAGAGCTGATTGCTCTAGTGCGGTCCAGGGGGACAGCCGTGTCACACGGCTGTCTCCCGTGCAGTGCTGCCGTAGATCGCAGCGCTGTACTATGTAAATAGGCGGTGGTTTCGCTGTCTAACAGTCTCCTAGCGACGATCACCGCTGGGAGGCTGATGACGGAGCGGTGCTCCATCATTCAAGCGGAGATGCACATGCATCAGCACGCGCGATCTCCAGCAAAACAAACGTGACGCGGCCGGCTAGTGGTTAAAGAGAAGATGAAAAATTATCACCTAGGAGAAACTCAGGAGAAAAGGTGAATTGCATATGGGCCCTGGTCCTCATGCAATTCTGGCCAGGAGGATTTGTATGGGTGCCACAAGGGACTCGGAGGTCGGTTGTTTCATGTGAGTATGTTGTCTTTTTTTGTAGGCACCCTGAACACCAAAGCATAGTTATGCAAATAATATATTTTAAAAGAAGAGTTCATAGTCACTAAAAATGGCTTTAGTTTGGGCACCACTGGTTAAGTGAAGTATACACAATGTCACTTTTGACCTGATTAAATGACCTGATCACATGTCTAAAGAAAGCAACTTTTTGACCTATCTAGTGGATTTTCTTCAGAGGAGGTAAGTCACCACACCCATCAACCTCTCCCTAGCGGTATTGACAGATTATCCGTCCATACAAAACATGCTGTGAACAGTATAAACGTGCATACACGTCAATACTCTCCTGCACTGTACAGTATACTAGACCCTTGCTTGACACATTTTAGCAAGTTACAGGAAAAAAAAAGTTATAAAAATTAATTTTATCACTTTTTGCACAGAAATCCTGGGGATATTGAACGCCAGGGAGGTTAAAAGCGTTTATGTTATTTTATTGTTGTTGGCATTGTTTTTAGTATTATACAGTATTATACATTCTAGTAGTGTTCAGGTTAATAAGTGAATGTAAACAGTGTGTAGAAGAAAATTCGTTGACAGAATAACTGTTATGTGGGCCAAATGTGATTTCAAAACTCCATTCTCCCAAGCTTGTCTTTTCCGGATGTAGCTGGACACTGGGTCAATCAGATATGACCAAGCGGCGATCAACGTAGGAAGAACAATTGATTGGTCAGTGATTGGTAAATTACCGAACTACTGTATTACCTCATATGTGAAAATCTTAATGAATTCGGAATAAAGTCTAAAATACTGAATGCCGTATTTTACCGACCTATTTTTTTCCCCCAAACAGGTCTTGCTGAATTTAAGCTATTGTGTAGAAACACACACACTAGGCACACTGTACACACACGCCCACTTGTAGCTGCCGCTATCCACCTCAATTGAGAGGGTATTTAGTAGCTAGCGTGCCGCCCGTTCGTTACAGAGGCGCCACGCTAGTACTGACCACTGCTGGGGTAAGTCATTTCAATCCTCTCCACTTGCCACTCACTATTTATTCATATCCACCACACTTATAGCCAGAGGCGTAGCTAGGGTTTTCAGCGCCCGGGGACAAAGACTATTAATGCGCCCCCTAAGGTGAAGGGTCGTGACCAAATGTGGGCGTGGTTATGGGTGCTCCACATTTGGTCACGCCCCTTCAAATGTACATGGAGGTTAGCAGGCTCACGCTCACCCACCCTCCCTCAGTATGTACCTTCCAGCATGTTCCAAGACATATTCAGCAATCATGAGCCCCCCCCATCAAGACAAATTCCGCAATCATGAGTAAACATGAGGCCCCCAACATGACCAACTCAGCAATCATGAGGCCCCCAACAAGACAAATTTAGCAATCCTGAGGCCCCCAACAAGACAAATTCAGCAATCATGAGGCCCCTAACAAGACAAATTCAGCAATCATGAGGCCCCTAACAAGACAAATTCAGCGATCTTGAGGCCCCCAACAAATCATGAGGCCCCCAACAAGACAAATTCAGTAACCATGAGGCCCCCAACAAGACAAATTCAGCAGTCATGAGGCACATAAATAGACAGCATTTCACATAAATAGGCAGAATGTCCCCTTAATATGGTAGACACCTCTCACCTGGCAGCAGTTCCCTAAAATACACTCAATCTGACAGCAGTGCTTCCCCAAAAATAGGTAGCCCCAGGTCTATAGGTGTCCCCAGAATAGGTGGCCAGCAGTATAGATGTCCCCAGAACAGGTAGCCAGGGGTAGAGATGTCCACAGAACAGGTAGCCAGGGGTATATGTGCCCAGTATATGTAGGCAGGGGTATGTGTCCACCGTATATGTAGCCAGAGGTTTATGTGCCCAGTATATGTAGCCAGGGGTATATATGCCCAGTATATGTAGCCAGGGGTATATATGCCCAGTATATGTAGCCAGGGGTATATATGCCCAGTATATGTAGCCAGGGGTATATGTACCCAGTATATGTAGTTAGGGGTATATGTGCCCAGTATATGTACTCAGGGGTATATGTGCCCAGAGTAGGTAGCCAGGGGTATATGCCCAGTATATGTAGGCAGGGGTATATGTGCCCAGAGTAGGTAGCCAGGGGTATATGCCCAGTATATGTAGGCAGGGGTATATGTGCCCTGAGTAGGTAGCCAGGGGTATATGTGCCCAGAGTAGGTAGCCAGGGGTATATGCCCAGTATATGTAGGCAGGGGTATATGTGCCAAGAGTAGGTAGCCAGGGGTATATGTGCCCAGAGTAGGTAGCCTGGGGTATATGTGCCCAGAGTAGGTAGCCAGGGGTATATGTGCCCAGAGTAGGTAGCCAGGGGTATATGCCCAGTATATGTAGGCAGGGGTATATGTGCCCAGAGTAGGTAGCCAGGGGTATATGTGCCCAGAGTAGGTAGCCAGGGGTATATATGCCCAGAGTAGGTAGCCAGGGGTATATGTGCCCAGAGTAGGTAGCCAGGGGTATATGTGCCCAGAGTAGGTAGCCAGGGGTATATGTGCCCAGAGTAGGTAGCCAGGGGTATATGTGCCCAGAGTAGGTAGCCAGGGGTATATGTGCCCAGAGTAGGTAGCCAGGGGTATATGCCCAGTATATGTAGGCAGGGGTATATGTGCCCAGAGTAGGTAGCCAGAGGTATAGGTGCCCAGAGTAGGTAGATAGGTCAGGTGTCCCCCTCCCCAGCAGGAGGGGAGCAGCGCAGAGAAGAGCCAGGGGTATATGCCCAGTATATGTAGGCAGGGGTATATGTGCCCAGAGTAGGTAGCCAGGGGTATATGTGCCCAGAGTAGGTAGCCAGGGGTATATGCCCAGTATATGTAGCCAGGGGTATATGTGCCCAGAGTAGGTAGCCAGGGGTATATATGCCCAGAGTAGGTAGCCAGGGGTATATGTGCCCAGAGTAGGTAGCCAGGGGTATATGTGCCCAGAGTAGGTAGCCAGGGGTATATGTGCCCAGAGTAGGTAGCCAGGGGTATATGTGCCCAGAGTAGGTAGCCAGGGGTATATGTGATCAGAGTAGGTAGCCAGGGGTATATGCCCAGTATATGTAGGCAGGGGTATATGTGCCAAGAGTAGGTAGCCAGGGGTATATGTGCCCAGAGTAGGTAGCCAGGGGTATATGTGCCCAGAGTAGGTAGCCAGAGGTATAGGTGCCCAGAGTAGGTAGATAGGTCAGGTGTCCCCCTCCCCAGCAGGAGGGGAGCAGCGCAGAGAAGAGCTGCTCTCCCTTCCTCGCTGTCCCCTCCAATGTCCGGGTGCTGGCAGCGGCGGGCGGAACTTACCTCCGTCTCGTCGCAGCGCCGGATGGATCTGCCACTACTCCGGTCTGGTCTAGACCAGAGCAGCGGCTGCGCACCCGAACTTCCGCCCGGCGCTGGAGCGAGACGGAGGTGAGTTCCGCCCGCCGCTGCCAGCCAAGAGCCACCCGGACATTGGAGGGGACAGCGAGGGAGGGAGAGAGCACCTAAGGTGAGGGAAGGAGGGGGGATATGGCCCCCCTTCCCCACCGTCCGCACAGCTCTGCCTCTTCTATGCGCTGCTCCCCTCACCTGCCAAAAAAAAAAAAAAAAATTAAAAAAAAACCCGCAGCTCAGCCAGGTGGAGGGCGCCCTTGGGGACCAGGCGCCCCGGGGCACTTGTCCTACCCCGACCCCCCCTAGCTCCGCGCCTGCTTATAGCTGCTCTCTAGCCAGGATTAGCACCATGGCATCTTTAACTTTTGCCCTCCATACAACATAGTGTTCACTTCCCTTCATTGCTATGATCGCCCACTGTGCTTTCCTCCTCCCCAATAGCTAATGATATTCTCTCTCTCCCCCCCCCCCCCCTCTATCTCCACTCTCTATCTCCATTCTCTTTCCAGTATTTCTCCTATCTTATTTTCCTCTTCTCACGAGCCCCCAAAAAACATTTCCCTCATGAGTCAATTGATATTCACTGCCCCTTAGTACAATGGCTATTATTATTATTTGTGTGTGTTTTTCATCATCTTTACCTCCATATGCATATAAATATACAATTGGTCTATCATATTAACCTAGCCGTTATGGTCCATTCGCTAATGATTGAATTTTCAATACTTGAAGGACAAATCGAGTAGATTGTAGAAAATTTTTTTGATGGCATGGTCTTAAAGAGGCCACACGAACAATCGCCATCGACCAATTTAATATTATACAGGTTGACCAATTTTATATATAGGGAGTTTTTGGTCACTAAGGAGCCAAAATAATGCGATTTGTTTTATGCTTTGGATGATGCTGTGGATTTGAATTATTATTGTTTTTCGCGTTTGATCCAGATGGATCATTTCTCTTTGCATATTATCATTTGCACATGTAGTTTTTAAGTTTTTTATTATGTTTTATTATTTTTTATTTCAGTTGCTCCTGCTTTTATGTGTTTTGCCTGAGGAAGCGGGCTTGTGTCCCGTGAAACGCGTTGCAGATTAATTGTTGTTGGGAGTTTGAAATTGATTAAAATTTACATCTATTACCATATATTGTAGTGGTTATTTTTGTGGGGAAGGCAAATCCACCAGTGCCACCTACTTTTTATTTGGTTTTAATTGGCATCATTTTTATCCTGTTGGCGCCTCTGTTTTTTCATTAATTGTTTTGGGTTGTGGGACTGTGAGGAAATGAGCGAGGAGAAATAAGACTGCTTAGCAGAAGTGAGGGCATCGCTTAGCTCCTGCATAGTTTGTTTGTAGTGGTGGAAGTCCTCTATAGCAGTGCTCTTTCTCCAGCACCTTTCTGCCACCCTGGAGTGCCTTTTCAGCTGTTTGATTTGTTTAGTGAGCCAGGGCTGCCTGTTAGTTTGGCGGGGGCGGGTGGTGGTGAGAGGGGCAGCTGAATTCATGGCAGAGGAGACTACACTAAATAAGTAACTGGATGCTGCCTCTGGGTCAGTGTAGGATGACAGAGTACTTAGAGGTTGCAAGGCTTCAGTCAGGGTATGGATAGTCATAGCATTAGAGTAAAGCTTGATACACACATTTTTATTGGCCATTTTTACCACTTCCATGTAGTATGAGAGCTTACCATCTGTTCATAGTATTAAAAATCTGTTGGCTATTATACTATGTGGAGCTGGTAAAATGCACTGTGGGAAGGTGATAAGAAATCAAATCAGGAATAGATATTGATGGTTTACCACATCTAAAGCCTGGTACACACTCACATTATGATTGGCCAATCATTGACCAGTTTTACCACCTCCATGAAGTATGAGGGCTTACCTACACAATCTGCTCATAATATTCAATATCTGTTGACCCTCATACTACATGGAGATGGTAAAATTGGTCAGTGATAGGTTAATAATAAATAATTGAAAGTGTGCACTAGGCTTAATAGTTATGTCTAGCCTAAGGTTGCAGACACACATCCAATTCTGATTGGCCAATCACTGGCCATTTTTATCACCTTCATGTAGTGATAAGGTGCAAAGTTACATCATTAAACAAGTATAGAGTATGGCCTATAGGCTCATAACATCATCATCTATGATGTTATGAGCCTATAGGCCATACTCTATACTTGTTTAATGATGTAACTTTGCACCTTATCAGTAATTGCACTTTAATGTCACTTTTCCCTTGAAAAAGCTTCGCTTAGAAGTGAAACATCTCGGGTTGTGTGGTGGGGGTTGTGTAATTTTAATATTATTGGTATTGCTATAGGGCCTGGGTCAGCCTCGGACAGGCCAACCGAACCACCGATGGTCCCATCGGTGGGCCCCGGCCGTCCTGCCTCCTGAGGGCCCCAGTGCTAAAAAGGAGGGGGGCTAAGCGCAGGAAGGGGGGACATTGTGCACAGATCGGCAGGGAGGGGCGGAAGCCCCCCCCCCTCCCTCACCTAGGGGCCCCCCTTCTGCGCCCCCCCCCAGAATTGCAGCCAGCGGCAGCACCGGGGAAGAATCACTTAACGGTAGCTACGGAGATCCGTAGCTCTGCGTGCCGCTGGCTGGTCTGTCTCTGTCTCCTGAACTGACTGTCCAATCACGCTCTCGCAGGAAGTACTGCGAGAGCGTGATTGGACAGTCAGTTCAGGAGACAGAGACCAGCCAGCGGCACGCAGAGCTACGGATCTCCGTCATGCTGGTAAGTGATTCATCCCCGGTGCTGCCGCTGGCTGCAATTCTGGAGGGGGGGCCCCTAGGTGAGGGAGGGGGGTGGCTTCCGCCTCACCCCGCCGATCTTTGCCCGCCACCATCCTGATTACATTTTGAGGGGGGTATCTGCCACCAACCTGCCCTCATTACGATTTTCTGGTGTCTGCTGCCCACATTACGATTTTCTGGTCACTGCTGCCCACATTGCGATTTTCAGGTGTCTGCTGCCCACATTACGATTTTCAGGTGTCTGCTGCCCACATTACGATTTTCAGGTGTCTGCTGCCCACATTACGATTTTTTGGTCACTGCTGCCCACATTGCGATTTTCTGGTGCCTGCTGCCCACATTGCGATTTTCAGGTGTCTGCTGCCCACATTACGATTTTCTGGTGTCTGCTGCCCACATTGCGATTTTCTGGTGCCTGCTGCCCACATTGCGATTTTCAGGTGTCTGCTGCCCACATTACGATTTTCAGGTGTCTGCTGCCCACATTGCGATTTTCAGGTGTCTGCTGCCCACATTACGATTTTCAGGTGTCTGCTGCCCACATTACGATTTTCAGGTGTCTGCTGCCCACATTACGATTTTCAGATGTCTGCTGCCCACATTACGATTTTCTGGTCACTGCTGCCCACATTGTGATTTTCTGGTAACTGCTGCCCACATTGCGATTTTCTGGTGTCTGCTGCACACATTGTCATTTTCTGGTGTCTGCTGCACACATTGTGATTTTCAGGTGTCTGCTGCACACATTGTGATTTTCAGGTGTCTGCTGCACACATTACGATTTTCAGGTGTCTGCTGCCCACATTACGATTTTCAGGTGTCTGCTGCCCACATTACGATTTTCAGGTGTCTGCTGCCCACATTACAATTTTCTGGTCACTGCTGCCCACATTGCGATTTTCAGGTGTCTGCTGCCCACATTACGATTTTCTGGTCACTGCTGCCCACTTTTGGGTGGGGTTTCTGCCACCAACCTGATTGCATTTTGGGGGGTATCTGCCGCCAACCTGATTGCATTTTGTGGGGGTATCTGCCGCCAACCTGATTGCATGTTGTGGGGGTATCTGCCGCCAACCTGATTGCATTTTGTCGGAAAATCTGCTGTGATTTGACTACTTGATGAATTATCATGAGGCATGTAACTACTTGAATATTTTATCTAAAATGTATCTGGTCGGACCTAATCTCTGTGAATAACACCGCTACTTATGTTGTGTTTTTTTTTTTTTTAAGTCTGTCCATGACTCATCGTGACCACGCCGATGTTCCAGTGCGTGGTGACACCCATTTACTTTCGCTGCGGCGCGCTGCGCGCGACGCATGTGGACATATGCCTATTGGAGACTGTCCTCAGAAGTGCTCACGATCTTTTCCCTACCATAAACTCATGCAAAATTTCTAGAGTACATGTGTATGTGAGCCCAAAATGGGGGGGGGGGGGAGGAGGAGGGGATTGGGGGGGGGGGGCCCAGGCTGAAACTTCCTTGGTGGGCCCTAGGCTGAAACTTCCTTGGTGGGCCCTTAGTGTCCCAGTCCAACCCTGGCCTGGGTTACTTAGTGACCCGTTCATTACTGACAGAGTAGGCCTTGCAATGCTTTCAGAGTATGTAAATTGTCAGTCAGACTATTTTTTAATTGAGCATTAAAAGTTAAATTTTATCTTAGATTCAGTATAGAGGGACACTTTGTTATGTTTACCTGAGTTCAGGATTTGTTGTATATAAAGACCAGATTTGCCAGATATGTTAAGAACAGTGCAGTTATGTTAAGTGCAGTGCAGATATGTTAAGAACAGAACAGTGGGAACAGGAAAAACATTTTTTTCAAAAAGATCTTATAGTTTTTGAGAAAAAGTATACATTTAAATGCGGTAAATGACAGTTAATGTATTTATCGAATTTACATGTATACTTTTTCCTCTTGTCCTATGCTCCATAAGTAGATAGATAGATAGCGCCTATCACATTGATCACATTGCGGCGGGTACTGACGCAGTAACACAATGCATGCAGTAATGGCAACGTTGCCGTGCGATTGAAGAGTATTCACACCACAACGGATTCAACATAGTGTAAGGATCCTTAGTCACAACTTGCTCTGAAGACAGCACATTCGTTTTTGTTATTGAACTCCACTTCAGTAAAGTAAATTGTGTAAAGGAAACACTAGGTGGAGCTAGCATACAGTTAATGTTTAAATCTGCAAGTGGATTGTTTAGCTTTTGCATTATTACAAGAAGCCTAGCTTATTATTATTGATTTGTGCAGCTAGTCATCTTTTGTGATTCAAACATTATACAGTACAGTGTGATTTGAAAGTTTGTAAGCCCTTGTGAATTTTCAATATTTTTACATGAATATGACCAGTTGCACAGCTACAGAGCAAAGAGGCCACCCACTAGTTAAAACGTAACACTGTCACTTCCCCCCCAACAATGCATGTATTGCCTAATACAGACCACCAAAATAACAATGCTGAAGTGTTTTCTGAACAGATCTGCCACATGATTGCACATATTTTGTGGTCAAATCTTCCACATGATTGCATGTATTTTCTGGTCAAATCTTCCACGATTGCATGTATTTTCTGGTCAAATCTTCCACATGATTGCATGTATTTTCTGGTCAAATCTTCCACATGATTGCATGTATTTTCTGGTCAAATCTGACGACATGATTGCATGTATTTTCTGGCCAGGTCTGCTACATGATTGCATGTATTTTCTGGTCAAATCTGCCGAGCCGACATCATGATTGCATGTATTTTCTGGCCAGGTCTGCTACACGATTGCATGTATTTTCTGGTCAAATCTGCCGACATCATGATTGCATGTATTTTCTGGCCAGGTCTGCTACATGATTGCATGTATTTTCTGGCCAGGTCTGCCACATGATTGCATGTATTTTCTGGTCAAATCTGCCGACATGATTGCATGTATTTTCTGGCCAGGTCTGCTACATGATTGAAGTGTTTTCTGGCCAGGTCTGCCACATGATTGCATGTATTTTCTGGTCAAATCTTTCACATGATTGCATGTATTTTCTGGTCAAATCTTCCACATGATTGCATGTATTTTCTGGGCAAATCTGCCGACATGAGTGCATGTATTTTCTGGGCAAATCTGCCGACATGATTATGATTAAACTATTTTCTGGTCAAATCTGCCACATGATTGCACGTATTTTCTAGTCAAATCTGCCGACATGATTGAACGTGTTTTCTGATCAAATCTGCAACATGATTGAACGTGTTTTTTGGTCAAATCTGCCGACATGATTGAACATGTTTTCTGGTCAATTTGCCAACCTGATTGAACGTATTTTCTGGGCAAATCTGCTCACATTACGTGTATTTTCTTGAGAAAACCTGCACAATTATGTGAATTTTCTGGGGAAAGGGTCACCAAAACTTGGGCCCACTGTCTATGTGTTGCACTTTTAAAGGGAACCCGAGGTGAGAATAATATTAAGGCTGCCATATTTATCTCTTTTTAAGCAATACCAGTTGGCCTGGCTGCTGTGCTGGTCCTCTGCCTCTAATACTTTCAACCATAGACCCTGAACAAGCATGCAGCAGGTCAGGGGTTTCTGACAATATTGTCAGAACTGACAAGATTAGCTGCATGCTTGTTTCTGGTGTAATTCAGTTCACTACTGCAGCCAAATAGATCAGCAGGGCTGCCAGGCAACTAGTATTGTGTAAAAGGAAATAAATATGGCAGCCTCCATATCACTCTCACCCCGTGTTCACTTTAAATTACAGGTAGCTCCGCCCTCATCTGGTCATGGCCACGGCTATTTTTTTGACGTGCCGCAGGTTATAGCCACACGCATTTTTAGCCACGGCGCGTGAAGGATCATCAGCTACCCCAGAAATTGGTCCAGCACCTGCATAGCACCCCCCCCAAAAAAAATATCCTGGAGCCACCACTGCCCTCCTTCCCCGGTCTGTGACTTTTGGTGGGCGGCCCTCTCTTGGCAGGTTTGTTGGGGTACCATGTTCTTTCCATTTGAAGATGATGGATTTGATGATGCTCTGGGGGATATTCAAAGCTTTGGATATTTTTCTTTTATAACCCAACCCTGACTTGTACTTCACAACAGCTTTGTCCCTGAATTGTTTGGCGATCTCCTTGGTTTCACTTCACCAACTTATGAAGACTATTTTGTGCAGCAGATCCATCACGTGAAATACACTTAAGAAACAGTCAAATTACAGGTTGGAATCCAACAAAATAGGTACAAAGCCAAGTAGGTGGGGGAAGGGTGAACACTTTTGCAAGACACTGTATATTTGAACTTATTTTTTTACTTGCAGGTGCTTAGCTGCAGCCAGTAGAATTCGAACAGCTGATCTGCAAACTCATTACGACTGTGTGAATTACAAGGTATTAGGCAGGGAGCACACTTATTTGAATAGCAGAAAATGGAAGTCTATGGGCTGCAAACTAAATCACATCAGTCCACGATTCTAAAGTCATGATTCATGTGCATTTTAAAATCGTACAGGCTTCTCCACTCCTCCACTTTGCTCCCCCCCCTCCCCTCCAAAAAAAAGACCCTAGCCCCCACCCAGATTCTAATATGTGCATGATTATATTATTACCCATTCAACATGCCTTTATTTTGGATAAGCCAGGCCCACGAATGAACACACTGTCATCCACTCATCACCTTTCTCACTCCTTTTATTTTCAAGCCTGTGCTATTATTGCAGCCATGGCTGACGTTTTGGTTTCAAAGTCTCATATATACAATGTCATTACTTACACATGCTCAGTCTACACCAACTCAACAGACATACTTTGTCTACACTTTAAATGGGGTCTACAAAGGGAGAGTGGGTGGATAGTGTACTGGTTTAAGAAATCACCTTTACTGTAGGAGAAGCAGTTTGAGTCTGACAGGAGAAAAGCACTATGTGAGTGTTAAAGCAAACCTGGGATGGGAGAAAATAATTTTTCCAGACCCACGTAGCCTGCAATTTCCCCTGGGTTCCTTCACTCCACTGTGCCAAAAGATAGCTGCTGCGCATGCATGGCCTGGGCAAAGCATCTCCTCGATCATGCTCCCGTGGCAGGAGGAGCATTCTGCGCATGCACAGAACAATCCCAGCCATGGGAGCATGATTGAAGAGGCGTGAAGCTGGGGTTGCACATGCGCAGTAGCCCGTGACTGGACCAGTCAGAGAGCTTTCAGAGGAGCACACTGGCACAACAGACAGGCCAAGGAGGAAACCAAGGGACCTGTAAGAATACTACTGGGGGCTAAAAGAAGTCCCAGGTAAGTAAAATAGAACTTGTTCCCACATCTCAGGTCCACATTAACATTTAAAGAGAACCTGTAACAAAAAAAAAGTTCCCCTGGGGGGTACTCACCTCGGGAGGGGGAAGCCTCAGGGTCCCAATGAGGTTTCCCCCTCCCCTGTAGCTGCAGGCAGTCCAGCGCTGGCTCTCCCAAAGTGTCCCGGAATCCTCCCTCGACAAGCCTGATAAGCGCTGATTTATTTACATTTCCTGGCTCCAGCGGGGGCTCTGTTGCGAAACAGCCTCACCAGTCTGGCGACAGCGCGTATACACGTGCTGCTGTCGGCTGACCATCTGTCTAGCGGGAGGGTCTGTCGGACCCCTCGTTTGCGGCGGTATGGCGTGTGTACGCACCTTAATGAAGCATTGTGATTAGATAGTGATCAGTGGGGTAAGCACAATGAAGGTATGCCTCACTTCCAGGTGATATATACAGATACTCTTGCCTCATCATGACAGGCCCCGCCACACCGCATCGTGATGAATAAGATAACCCCATAGGGCTATTATGTGCATTTGGGTCACGTGGCAAGGGCAAAACTGTAGTATATAAGGGCCCAGATATAATTGTTTATCTCCTTAGTTTGTTTTCAGTTCAGGTCTGCTTGAAGGCGGAGAAGAAAAGCCTATTTCAAGAGCTATTTTGTGAATGAAGTTCTCAGTCTCCTCCTCACAATGTAAATTGACAATCCAGTGACGGAATATTTACTGTGCTGGGGGATGAAAATATACTTTACTATACTGTTTTGCAATTTAAATACACCTGTATGAAAACTTTACCAAAAAGCCATCACAATGTGCATAGGAAACACTGAGTGGAACACGGGAAATAGGGAACATTTAGCATCTATGGAAATTCTCTTAAACACTAATTTACACACGCCTGACTTAAGTTAGCTGAAGCCGATAACGACCACCTCAGCCAATAATCAGGCTTGTGTCTAATGCAGCCACTGACTCCTAGCCTGCGAGTGACTCTTCTGGCAGATCTAGTCAACACCCGTGACGCTGATCCCCCGCCGTTTCCATTGTTTGCACCACTTCATGCCCACTATGTGACGTTGCGCACGCACCGCTCATCGTCCATCCATAGTCCCCTGCAAAGCAACACAGCATGTCATCAGCTACACAGCTGACATGCGTTTGTGCAGCCCAGCCCATCGATGTTGCCCAAGGGCATCAGGTCCTAATCCCTGACGGGCGATATCCATCAAATGTGTGTATGCACCTTAAAATAGGATGTGCTGGTGTTTTTTGTGTTTAAAATGTACTGTACTGTATTGAACCTCCACTGTACTGTACAATGAAAATAAAAAAATGCAATCATCTCCAGGCTTGCAGGGACAATGGAGGTTTTATAAGACATACAGAAGTGTATTCACTAAGCTGTAGTCAGCAGAATAACATGTGTTAAATCTGAACAGAACACACAATGAGTAGAGCAAAATGTACTACATTACATGCAATACATCACGCTCTACTTATCATGCTTAATGTGCGTACACACGCACTACGGAAGCCAACGATGGGTCCATCAGACCCTCCCGCTGGGCGGACTTTCAGCCGACAGTAGTGCATGCGTACGCACTGTCGGCGGACTGATCCGCTGAGCAGATTGTTCAGGAACAGCTTTATCAGTCCGCCGACAGTGCGTACACACGCACTACTGTCGGCTAAAATTCCGCCCAGCGGGAGAGTCTGACGGACCGGTCGCTGGCTTCCGTAGTGCGTGAGTACGCACCTTAACACTTTACGCATGTTATTCTGCTTAACACAGTTTAGCAAATACAACTCCATGGGGTTGATTCACTAAGAGAAATAGCGCAAGTAACCTCCTGTTCCTCGCGCCATTTTGATCAGCGTGCCTCAGTTGCTCTCTACGCGCGCATAATCATGCCCAGTGACAGAAGCGCACGCTATGCTGCTGTACTGCAGCATTGCTATCGCTAGTAACTTTACACCCACTCCACTTCTCCCGCCCTGAGCCCCTTCGGGTCCAGTCACATTAAAGGACCTAATCCTCGCCCTCTGATTGGCCCAATAGGCTGCCTGTCACTTGACTTTCACTCGGTGAATCAACCCCAGAATCAACACACTTTAGGGCCCTTTCACACTGGCGCGGTGTGGTATTTTACCGCAGCCCACCGCTAGGGCAATGTTAGTCTATGGGGCCGGCGTGATGCGACTGAAGTGACGTTTTCGTCACATCCCTGACGCGAGTGCATAACTACATTACCGCTCGGCTCTTGCTGCAGACTGGAAGTCATGTAAGCCTATGGCAAAGTGTGTGCTTTAAAACAACTGCCGCAAGTTTTACGCTTTGCGCATGCGCGGAAGCATATTTTAGCAATACGCTTCTGCGCAAGTGATTGGTTCGACCATGGAAGTAAGCATCACTTCCTGTTCGTCCGGTTGCCAGATAGGGATTACTGCGCACTAACGCAGTGTGATACCGGCCTTAGGCTTTCAATCGTGTGCTGAAGACATTTCTTATTGCCCACTGCAATAATTATGAATCATTATTTCACTTCTAGTCTTGATTTGTAGCAATGGCAACTAATGGGACTAATTGACTGGAATACATTTTACACCTCATGCTTAAAGTGAATTTCAGGCAAAAATACTACCAACAAATTAATAATATTATAATTTAAGGCAGATATGCATTTTTTAAAGTCTCTCAGTATCCAGTGTTTACAGACATACCTGATTTACTATGCTGAAGCATTGCAAAAATCCCTAATACAATTGTAACCTGTCCTGTCTTCATGCTGCCATGATATTCAGAAAACCATGGATCTCAACAGCTCTGTGCATAGCATGGTCAACCATGTTGCTAGGAGGGTTGCTAGGAGGATGGAGATAGTGAGCATAGGGTTCTGCCTCCTAGCAGTCTACATGGCTAGCACATGGCAAGGCGGTAATACAATGAGCTTATTGTGCTGTTTGGGCCCCCCCCCCCCCCCAAGAATCTTGTCCTTAATAAGGTCTTCATTGTTATATTACAGTCACTTCCTCCTTCGGACCACTGCTGCTGCCTGGAACCCTCTTGAAATTTGCACCCTTCTAAGCATGAGCGTGCCATACTGCGCTTGTGCGAGTACCCCCATGCTTGCACACTAAGCCAGAGCCACTTGTTTACAAGCGGGTTTGGATTTACGTAGGCACAGCCATACTCATGCAGGCACACTACAGACTCGCTGGTAAATGGTTGGGAGTCCTGTCATGCGAATATATCTCACAAGCTCTTGTCAGATATGTTCCAGGGGCCACGTGTGACAATGGTGGGGGCCAAAGTCATTCCACAAGTCGAGCCCCAACACACCTCTAGTCACACATATCACCAATAATTCATAAGCTGAAAACACAGTGGTCTTTTTTTTTATCATCAATAGTTTTGCTTCATATTAACACTTAAATAAATAAATTTGAAGTATGCATGAAGTAAGTTAAAAAAGTTAGATGCTTGCCTTAGTATTTGGAAGCTTCTGGATGGATCCTTGAAAAGCCCATTCATCCAGCACAGGGCCCCTCTTCATCTTGTGAATGAGCACATGTGGCCTGAGCAAGCGCAATTGAGACCTGTGCATGCCCAGTAGAATGAAGCCGCTCATGCACTGCATTTATCTTCAACTCATGAGCGTTTCATTCTACTGGGCATGCGTGGATCTTACTTGCACATGCCCAGTCAGTGTGCGCTCCGCCACAGCTGCACTCACGGCCAGTAGAAACTTATTTGACTGGTGCAAGTCAAATATTTATAGAGGGACCCTGTGCTGAAATAGGGGGCTGTATGGAGAGCGGGGAAGACCCCAGACAATTCTTAGGTCCCCCTAGTGGCATAGCTAAGGACCTTTGGGCCCCAGTGCAAGTTTTATATTGGGACCCACAAGCAGGGGCGTATCTGGGTGACATAGTGCCTATGGCAAACAGTGAAATTGCGCCCCCCTCCCCCCATCAGACCACCTTGCCCATAATAACAGCTTCTTTTCTTGCAGTGATACAAGTCTCCCCAGTATAGGTAGCTAGAGTTAACCCCCAAGTAAAAGTAACCAGAGGTAGTACCCTAGTATAGGTAGCCAGAGGTAGTTCACCCAGTATAATTAGACCCATGTTGACGTTCCAGCCCCCCCCCCCCCCCCGCCCCCTCCCCATTATATGTAGTTAGAGATGTCTTCCCAGTATAAGTAGCCTTCTTTAGCATAAGTGGTAAGAGGTATTCCCCAGTCTAAGTAGTCCCTCAGTATAGGTAATGAGAGGTTCCCCTCAGTATAAGTAACCCCCCCAGTATAAGTAGACCCCCCCATGTAAGTAGCCTTCTTTAGCATAAGTGGTAAGAGGCATCCCCCCCCCCCAGTATAAGTAGTCCCTCAGTATAGGTAACCCCCCCCCCCCCAGCATAGATTTGGCATTTATCCCCCTGTATAATTAGACACCCCCCCCCCCCCCCCAGTATAGGTAGTGAGAGATGTCCTATAGTATAAGAGCAGGTACACATGCCTGAGAGGCATCCTTCAGTATGGTGGTGAAGCATGAGGGAGGAGGAGGCAGCCATGGCACCCATGGGCCTCAATTCACTAAGCTTTATGACACTTTATCAAACATTTGATAATTTACCTCATGGGTAAAATCTAATTTTGAATTCACTAAGGTGTTATAGATTTATCGAATGTTTTATCGATAAAACGTTCAATAAATCTATAACACCTTAGTAAATTCAAAATTAGATTTTACCCATGAGGTAAATTATCAAACGTTTGATAAAATGTTTGATAAAGCTTAGTGAATTGAGGCCATGGTGTTGTGGCACCCATGGAACAAGCCATGCCTGCACCCCTCTAGATACGCCTCTGCCCACAAGCACTCTACATAACTGATACGGCACTCCAAAACCTGCACAGTGTCAGAGGTGCAGGAAGGGGCTGGGGAAGAGCTTGTTAATGATTACTACCATTCAAAGAATCTATAGAAGTGATTATTACCAGCACAGGACCAATATGGAGCTAATAATGTGCTTGAGGGAGGGCCCTACGGGGCCTCTCTGGTCCAAGGGCCCTGTAGGGGTCAAGACTCCTGCAACCCCTATTGCTACGCCACCGGGTTCCCCACTACTGAGGTAAGTATCTGCATTTCTTTATTTTTGTGACTTCATGTGCATTTTAAAGGATGAAACTACAGTTAAAGTCAATTTAATTAATACATTTTTCATTACAAATATACTGTACATATATCTACATAAATCTGTACATCAATCCTGAAAAAGAAACAAATGGAGAAGAAATAGGGACACATGCATTTGGTTCCCAAAGACTGTCCCTCCTAAAAAGGGATGGTTGGGTGCTATGCATCCCCTTAGTGTTTGGTGCTATGCATCCCCCTTAGTAAAATGTTCAGCTTTCAGTGGCAGTTCATGATTACATTTGCTACTTGTGTAAGCTGTATTCTGCAGAGAGGCTCTTCCACATAAAAGCCTGTATGTGAGCAACAATACTATAGTATATAGCCTATGCTAGCACAAATGACTTGCTTATATCATTGTATTAACAGCTTGAAGCACAAAGCTCCTTGTGTAGTTAAAATGTACACTTTACTGAACATTTATGGAAAAACAAGTCACTTAAGTGGCTTGGTCATTGCCCACTTTAAATCCTTATTAAAGACAGGTATTTATAAAGTAAATGACTGCGTGTTACAGTGTAATTATAACAATTTGGCATTGAATTCTAGATCTCTGGCACTGCAGGGTGTGCTCTTCAAAGCAAGTTTTGTATTGGGTGTGCGCTTGAGGTTGGTATATATGATGTGTAATGTGAGGTGTTTACTCCATCTAAATGGATGTGTAATGATATAGTTATATTGATGGGAGTGTAATATCTACAGTATGGCAGTAAAACCTTGCTTAAAGAGACTCCGTAACAAAAATTGCATCCTGTTTTTTATCATCCTACAAGTTCCAAAAGCTATTCTAATGTGTTCTGGCTTACTGCAGCACTTTGTACTATCACAGTCTCTGTAATAAATCAATGTATCTTTCCCTTGTCAGACTTGTCAGCCTGTGTCTGGAAGGCTGCCAAGTTCTTCAGTGTTGTGGTTCTGCTATGCACTCCCCCCTCAGGGGGGAAAGAAACACACAAATGATCTCTTGAGATTCAAAAGGAAGGCTGTATACAGCCTGCTTGTGTATGGATGTATTTTCTATGTGTGGACATACTGTACATCAACCTACTTCCTGTTTTGGTGGCCATTTTGTTTGTTTATAAACAAACTTTTTAAAACTGTTTTTAACCACTTTTAATGCGGCGGGGAGCGGCGAAATTGTGACAGAGGGGAATAGGAGATGTCCCCTAACGCACTGGTATGTTTACTTTTGTGCGATTTTAACAATACAGATTCTCTTTAAGTAAAATATATTGTATCTTTGTCAAACAAGGTGGAAACCAAATCCAGGATTTTTTTTATCTGTTTCACTTACTGGATTCCTATGGTATTTGAAAACCAAGCAGCTAGATGACTTTGCATGTTGCATGTATATTGTGAGTATGAAAGTATTAATTATGTGATGTTACTGCTCCTTGTCTTTTGTGAAGCAAACCTTGTGCTTCATTGCCTGGGGTAAAGGACCACTATCACGGAATTCGTTAAATATATGTAAACCCCTATAAATAAGAAGTATGTTTCTTTCAGAGTAAAATGAGCCATAAATTACTTTTCCCCTATGTTGCTGTCACCTATACTAGGTAACAGAAAACGAACCAACAGTTTTTGGACTAGCCCATCTCCTCAAGGGGGATTCTCAAGGTTTTGTTTATTTTCAAAAGCACTTGAATGGCAGTTGCTCTGTCCAACTGCCAAAAAAGTGTGTATTGAGCAGGGAAGCTGACCAGCATCATTGTATAAATCCTTTTCAGGAAATGTCTTTACAAAGAATAAAAGCCTTGCTGAGAATTCCCTATAAAGAGATTGACTAGTCCAAAACCTGTCGGTTCTGTCAGATTTCTCCTACCTACTGTAAGTGACAGCAACATAGGAGAAAAGTAATGTATGGCTTATTTTACTCTGGAAGAAACCTACTTCTCACGTACTTTCAATTTTAAAATTTTTCGCGATCGTGGTCTTTAAAATAAGTTACCGGATGGAAGCCCAAGAGCTCCTTTTTTCCTTTATTATTAAAGCAGAATGTTTCCTGAAAATGTTAATTGTTAGTTGTAACGATTGTGGAATTCTCTCCGTGATCAGCGCACAAGGCGTGCGCTGACACGGCGGAAATCCTTCACAAGCGTATAATTTGCGGAAACCCAGCAAAAGGTGCAATGCACCTGTAGAGGGAAAATCCTGTCGGCAGGTGGAGCTGTGGAGCGCAGAGGAACAGCTCCTCTGCCCTGCCACAGATGCAAGACAGGAATTGCACGAAGGGAAGAAACGCAGGGCAAGATAGCCCTGAAAGAGAGAGATCAAAG
This sequence comes from Hyperolius riggenbachi, assembly GCF_040937935.1. NCBI lineage: Eukaryota > Metazoa > Chordata > Amphibia > Anura > Hyperoliidae > Hyperolius > Hyperolius riggenbachi. Next base: position 492,044,191 of record NC_090646.1, on the reverse strand, counting down.
CGACAGAGGGTATGTGTGTTCACCAAACTAGTCGCCACCCTGCGACGATGAACACACAACCAGGAAGATAAAGTGAGAAGGCAATCGCCGGAGATGGCGGTTGCTAACAGCGACACCAGACCGAATAAGCACAGATGAGGAATGTATGTATGTCCACCAATCTAGCCGCCAACCTGCGACGGCGGACACACAACAAAGGAAACTGAGTGAGAACGTAATTGCAAGAGAAGCGATTGCGAATGAGATTGAGCAAAGGGACAGATTGTATGTGTGTGCACCAAACTAGTCGCCAACCCGCGACGGTGCATACACAACAGCAGATATGAAGTAGGAACGCAATCGCGAGAGAGGTGATTGCCAGAGGTGACACAAGGCTACTGCAAGGCAGAGCACAAGAGTAGCAAAGGCACAGCAAATCTACAATGAGAAGATAAGGAAAATAACAAACGCTAACTAAACGCAAACACTGCACTCATTCGCAACAGTGCACGCGTTTGTGCGCGGTCTCCGCGTGTTAAGCACAACAGAGACAAGCACGCCTAACTAACCACCGACAGACAAGCATAAAACAGAGGACGCGAGCGCTTGCTTAACGGTTACCTCACCGAGCCTCCAGCAAGCGTTTGTAGCAGACAAGACAGATACACGAGAACAGGAATAAGTGAGAGATAGGATCCACAGCACTAGCGCAAGGCGAGTGCGATCCAAGCTAGACAGGCAGATGAGATAGCTGGTAGCAACCGCTGCTCCAGCTATACTCCAAGAACAAAGATCAGAACGATCTCCTGTCGACCACCGCAGGGACAGGACAATCGCAGCAGACAAACAAAACAGATATGCAATGCTAACTGCACTAGGGAACCTGCCTAGTGCAGTCCCAGGAATTACTCTAAGCTAATCTTAAACAAAGAGCAAGGCTGACACTACAGGAGTGTTACACAGGACTAACCCTTATGACCAGCCCAGGTCTGTGATATCACATGGTATATATAGAGCAAGCCTACAAAGGATGTGGCTAGGCAATCTGCATGACAAACGTATGCAAATTCCTCAGCAGCAAGCTGCAAAACTGACAGAAGGTCTCTCTTCCAGAGACCTGCAGAATGCAGACCTGAACAGTGGTCAAAAAGCTGCCTGGCCGCGCAGGCAGCCGAGCGGATCCTCACATTAGTACTGCAGAGTCCCCAATATCCGGCACCAGCGGGGATCGTCTGATACCTATGCTTGCTGGTTGTCTTCCAACGTCTTTCAGCCTTCCACTTGCTTCTAGCAGACTCCTAGCGGCTTTCCAGCTTCCCCTGTGCACGGAAGCCAGCTTTTCATCTAACCGTCAAGCCAACATATAGAAATGATTCTGTTATAGTGAAAGTCTTATTAACATTTTTATTTTATACTATTTTACTATAAGGTTAGGTTAACAGCAGGGTGTGGCGTTGTGATGCAACATTAAAGTCACAACGCAGCATTACAACACAACTAAAAAAGGTGGTAATGCACTTTAATGTTGTATAGAGTAGGTACAGTGAAGCATACAGCAATGAAAAGTATGCTTCCCTGTACCTGGTAACGTGTTCATTTGGTGGTAACGCACTGCTACCATAAGGCTACACATTACAATATGACGCTAACTTCGCACTGTGATAGGCTTATTACTGCAGTGCGTTAAGCTGCATTATAAGACCTTATAACGTAGCACCGCAAGGTCCCACTGTGAACCTAGCCTTACTGTCTTTAGATTGTCGAATGAATCAACTGGGCTTCCATTAATTCAGATGGGGAAATGCGCTTTGACATAAGTGTGTTTTGGGTTACCAGCATGTATCCAGACATAAGTGTGTTTTGGGTTACCAGCATGTATCCAGAACAAATTATGCTCGCAAACCAGGTTCCACTGTACAGAATTGGTATAAAATACAGAATTGGTAATTACAGTGACAAAAGTAACATGAATAAAATGTGAAACAAATTCAGACACAAAAGGGTGAGAGAGCCCTGCCCTTGCGAGCTTACAATCTAAATGAATAGGAGGGAACAAGAGGTGAGGTAGTATACAGTATTCATACCTAGAGACAGTGCGTTTTTAGGTGATCTAGTAGTACAGCTTGGCCAAAAGTCGAAGGGGTAATGGCCTAAGTTAGAGTGTAAGGGAATGGAGACATAACTTAGCACAGGGTTATACAATATAACACAGGTTATAAACATAAACCATGATCATGCACTTAGGGAGCTGGTTGCAGAGGTCCAGCAAGTCAAGTCCAAGACTGTCCATGGAAAAGGTGCCCAATGACGAGGGCACATGATCAAGTAGAATACTCTAGGTAAGGGAGGAACCTGCCATATGGTTTGTTGTTAAAGAGGATCTGTAACATCAAAAGATCCCCTGGGGGGTACTCACCTCGGGTGGAGGAAGCCTCCGGATCCTAATGAGGCTTCCCATGCCGTCCTCTGTCCCACGGGGGTCTCGCTGCAGCCCTCCGTACAAGATGACGTCATTATTTACCTTCCCGGCTCCTGCGCAGGCGCTCTGACGGCTGTCGGCTTCGAACTACACGGAAATACCCGATCGCCGTCGGGTCTGCTTTACTGCGCAGGCGCAAGTTTCCGGCGCCTGCGCAGTAGAGCGGACCCGACTGAGATCGGGTATTTCTGTGTAGTTCGGAGCGAAAAGCAGCCACAGCACCCCGCTGGAGCCAGCAAAGGTAAATATTGATTTTACAGTCGGGTCTGTCGCCGGCTGTTCGGAGGGCTGCAGCGAGACCCCCGTGGGACAGAGGGCGGCGTGAGAAGCCTCATTAGGATCCAGAGGCTTCCCCCACCCGAGGTGAGTACCCCTCAGGGGATGTTTTTGAGGTTACAGAGTCTCTTTAAGGCGGTACACATGGTATGGGTAGCTTGAACATCTGGGAAGGCATCAATAATGCTGATTGTTACAAGATTGTTACAAGATTTGTCTGGTCAGGTATCCTGCCACCAGTGGCGGCTCCAGCTTCAGGTTTTTTTTGGGGGGGGGGGGGGCTCAAAGGGGGCACAAGGGCTGGCAGGTGGGGCTTACAGGGGGGAATCTGCGCCGCGGCGATTAACCACTTAAGGATCAGGGGATTTTGCACTGATCGGTGCTGCGTGGGCTCTACAGCCCGCAGCACCGATCAGGAATGTGGCAGGGCGATCAGACTTCCCCCTTTTTTACCCACTAGGGGGATGTCCTGCAGGGGGGGTCTGATCGCCGCCGGCTACTACTGATTTGTGGGGGGGGGGCTCCTCAAAGTCCCCCTCCGCAGCGTTTTCCGGGCTCCACTGCTTTCCCTCCCTCTCCCTTTACCTCTGAGCGGCGCAGGACGGATATCCGTCCTGCGCCTGATAGGATAGGCTTCTGCCTATCAGATGCCGGCGATCCCCGGCCAATCAGAGGCCGGGGATCGCCGATCTACGTCACGGCGCTGCTGCGCAGCAGCGCCGTGTGATGTAAACAGCGGGGATTCCTTCCGCGCCTGTTTACATTATGCATGCGAGGCGCGATCGGCGGCTCGCACACTGTTCACGGAGGCAGTCTCCGTGAACCGGCATGGAAAGGCCGCTCGGTCGAGCGGCCGTTTCCATGCTATACCACTAACGACCCGCCGACGCCTATCGGCGTTAGGCGGTCGTTAAGTGGTTAAATGGGCATGGTCATGACATCATGTGGGCGGGGCTAACTGTAATGTAGTTGCACCAGCTAATGTAGTTACATTAAAAAAAATATGAAGTACATGCACATCATGACAGACAGCGTTTCACCAGTAAATGCACATGACAGACAGCTTTTCACCAGTAAATGTGCATAAGAGACAGCTTTTCACCAGTTAATGCTCATAATGACAGACAGCGTTACCCCAGTAAATGCACATAAGAGACAGCGTTACCCCAGTAAATGCACATAAGAGACAGCTTTTCACCAGTTAATGCTCATAATGACAGACAGCGTTACCCCAGTAAATGCACATAAGAGACAGCTTTTCACAAGTTAATGCTCATAATGACAGACAGCGTTACCCCAGTAAATGCACATAAGAGACAGCTTTTCACCAGTTAATGCTCATAATGACAGACAGCGTTACCCCAGTAAATGCACATAAGAGACAGCTTTTCACCAGTTAATGCTAATAATGACAGACAGCGTTACCCCAGTAAATGCACATAAGAGAAAGCGTTACCCCAGTAAATGCACGTAAGACAGCGTTACCCCAGTAAATGCACGTAAGACAGCGTTACCCCAGTAAATGCACGTAAGACAGCGTTACCCCAGTAAATGCACGTAAGACAGCATTACCCCAGTAAATACACGTAAGACAGCGTTACCCCAGTAAATGCACGTAAGACAGCGTTACTCCAGTAAATGCACGTAAGACAGCATTACCCCAGTAAATGCACGTAAGACAGCGTTACCTCAGTAAATGCACGTAAGACAGCGTTACCTCAGTAAATGCACGTAAGTGACAGCATTACCCCAGTAAATGCACGTAAGACAGCGTTACCCCAGTAAATGCACGTAAGACAGCGTTACCCCAGTAAATGCACGTAAGACAGCGTTACCCCAGTAAATACACGTAAGACAGCGTTACCCCAGTAAATGCACATAAGAGACAGCGTTACCCCAGTAAATGCACGTAAGACAGTGTTACCTCAGTAAATGCACGTAAGTGACAGCATTACCCCAGTAAATGCACGTAAGACAGCGTTACCCCAGTAAATGCACGTAAGACAGCGTTACCCCAGTAAATGCACGTAAGACAGCGTTACCCCAGTAAATGCACATAAGAGACAGCGTTACCCCAGTAAATGCACGTAAGACAGTGTTACCTCAGTAAATGCACGTAAGTGACAGCATTACCCCAGTAAATGCACGTAAGACAGCGTTACCCCAGTAAATGCACGTAAGACAGCGTTACCCCAGTAAATACACATAAGAGACAGCGTTACCCCAGTAAATGCACATAAGAGACATCGTTACCCCAGTAAATGCACGTAAGACAGCGTTACCCCAGTAAATGCACGTAAGACAGCGTTACCTCAGTAAATGCACGTAAGTGACAGCGTTACCCCAGTAAATGCACATAAGAGAAAGCGTTACCCCAGTAAATGCACGTAAGACAGCGTTACCCCAGTAAATGCACCTAAGACAGCGTTACCCCAGTAAATGCACGTAAGACAGCGTTACCCCAGTAAATGCACGTAAGACAGCGTTACCCCAGTAAATGCACATAAAGTTCTCTACCAAATAGAAAACCAGTATGTCTACATGTGCTTAATTAATTTTAATTATAACTTGCAAAATTGTCATACAAAAAGTGATTCACAAACTTGTTTAAAACATCCTAAAAACAACATGGCTGGCACATGGACTACTTAAGCATTATTCCCACTGTCATTGTGAGGCTCTAAGACCGCATTGGCCGCCCAGCCAAAGCCTATGTATGCCAATCGGCCGATAAACATAAAGTTCTACCTGGTCAGAAGGGTGGGGGGACTATTTGCAGAGGCTGGGAGGGGAGCCCCATCATTCCCTCACCTCAGCGTACGGGAGATCCTTTTATGCACGGCGCCGAGCGGGAGATACAGCTATAGTCTCCGGGCTGAAGCAGACTGACACTAGAGCTCCAGCCGCCTGGTCCACTCCTGTCTCCTCCTCAGCAATACCGCTCTGCACTACTTCCTGATTCAGTGCGTGCAGAGCGGTATTGCTGAGGAGGAGACAGAAGTGGACCAGGCGGCTGAAGCTCTAATGTCTGCTTCAGCCCGGAAACTATAGCTGTATCTCCCGAATGGCGCAGCGCATAAAAGGACCCCCCCCCCTGTTATCATTCCCTGAGGTGAGGAAATGATAAGTGTCTCGCCCCACGCTAGAGTCGGCCCTTAATTCAGGGGGGGCTTTCCAAGGGGCTTACAGTTTCTCTGCTGGGGCTTCAGCCCCGGCAAGCCCCAGTGTAGCGCCGCCACTGCGGCTGCCACAGGGAATGACTGGGCTGGTTGAGTAAATGGTGGAAGTTAGGCAAGTGTTTTGGCCAGTAGCTGCTGCACGCTGTCAACACTAACCAAGCATCAGAACCGCATACACATTGAACTGCTTCCTTCCCCAGCTGATCAGGTCAGTAGTTGTCCACCTCTAATGGAAGGTTGCTTGACACTTGGGGATCACTGGTATAGACTACTTGTCAGAGGGGTACATAAGGCTCTGGCTGATACCAAGTTGGAACCTGCGTGTAATGCCTGCTACTAGGAGGGACACTACAAAATTACTTTGACACTAAGGTGAACACTGGAAAGAACAGACCTGACACTGGGAGGATATTGAAAACTGTGTTATACCATAAAAGGAGCACTAGGCGGACTACCTGAAATAAAGGGGTCTGAAACTGGTGGTTTCTGGTGGTATATCCCGTTCACGTTGCATTTCAATAAAATGTGTTTGCTTAGTCATTGAGTACCTGTGTGTCAAGGTTAGAAAAAGTGGCCGGACCCAACAACAACCAAATACATACCCAGGCAACGCTCAGTCATTACAGATGTATAAAGGAAAGGTGAAGTAGGGCTTTAAAGAGACACTGAAGTGAGAATAATTCTCGCTTCAGAGCTCATAGTTAGCAGGGGCACGTGTGCCACCTGCTAAAACGCCGCTATCCCGCGGCTAAATGGGGATCCCTTCACCCCCAAACCCCCCGCAAAATCAACGACCAAATTGGTCGTAGATTTAGCTGCTCCTAGAGGCAGGGCTAACGGCTGCAGCCCTGCCTCTAGTCGCGTCTATCAGCGGCGCATCGCCACCTCTCCCCCGCCCCTCTCAGTGAAGGAAGACTGAGAGGGGCGGGGGAGAGGCGGAGATACGCGCTGACAGACGCGCGTGGGGCAGGGCTGGGGCGGTTAGCCCTGCCTCAATCCAAAAGAGATGCCCGGCTGCACGAAGGGGATTTCGGGGGGTAAGGGACCCCCGTTTAGCCTAGCGATAGCGGCGTTTTAGCAGGGGCACACATGCCCCTGCTAACTATGAGCTCTGAAGCGAGATTTATTCTCACTTCAGAGTCTCTTTAATGCTCATTTACAATCACAGATTTAAAATTCAACGTAATAACTTAGCAATCAGAGTGCTCAAACCTTTTTGTATAGTCCTTGTTCACATTAGGCAAAGCAGATGGCCGTGTGATTGGAATGCAACACGCCCTATGGCACTGCCATCTGCATTGCTGTGCGCTGCTGATCCCATTCATTACAGTGAATGGGATCAGTGCTGCACTTTGCCGAAAATGCATGCAGCAGTGGGATAGCGCATTGCACTGCTGTGGAGCACATACAGTCTGAACGTCAGAAGAGCCGTCTATATATTTTTGACGTTTTTGCCTGTCGCAAATCATATGCGCAAGGCAGCGTGTATAGTGTGAACAAGGCCTTAAAATGAGGCTTCCACAGTTAGTGACTCTGTCTAGAAATTTTGATCACATGACCAGAATCAGAGGAGTACAGAAGTCTGTTTTCAGGCTCTGTGTAACTTGCTGCTGGCTGGGTTGCCCATTCTTATTGTCCAGACTTTTTGGGGTGAAGGCACAAGCTGAATCTCCATGAGAGAAATGCAATATATAGCAGTAATACTATGCAGTGTGGGAAGTGACCAGTGTCTGGCTCCTGGCCAGGTACTTTAAAATGATTTTGTTTTTACCTTAGCTAATTAAAGAGCTTATACACAGACCAAAACAAGCTTGGCAACTGTGTGTCTACTCAGATCCAGAAAAATATTTATGCCTGGAGTGAGACTTCAAAGCAGTTATGACCTCAGATGTGAGTAGTCCTGCTTCAGGATTATTGTGCACTCATTTGAAAATACCATTGTGTTGTTTTTATATGGGCAAACCTGAACTAACTTTTTTTTTTTTTTATCTTTTGCAAAATCTTATACATTTTTTGCAAATTATCTTATTTACAGAACTGATGTTTTCAGGTGACATCGGACACTTGCTGCCTCCACTAAAAGGTTATCTATGTATCAAGGACAATGAGTCAAACCATCAATGTGTAGAAATTCCTTTGTGAAAGGAACTTACAGCAAGCATTTTTTTGTTTAGCTTCTGATTGGAGGAAGCTCACAGAGGCGGGGAGCGAGGGGACAGAGGCGGGAGGCATGAAATGGAGGAGGTAGAAGCATTGATTGACAAAATACAAGGTAAACATAAGGCTAACGACAAGCAGATTGTCGCTAGTCTGGCGCTATTGTTAGGGGGACTGCAGAGCCCTGGGGAGGAGGGGGGAGGCGCTGGCAGCTGCTATGCGTATGAAAAATGCAATGCACACAAATGCATTAGTGAAATAATAAAATGTGTTTTTTAGAGTCAGAAGATCAGCATGTTGGCTAGTCAGTGAACAATTGCAGAAGGGAAGGTGCTCAGTGCTCAGCTATTATTGGGATACCTACACTGATATTTAGCCTGATGACGTTAGTTGCACATGCACATGAAACGTGTTGCCTTTGTGCATATAAGCTTCTTTGTTTTTCCTAATCCATTTTATCTCTGTTAAAGCGGATCCGAGATGAAAAACTAACTATAACAAGTAACTTGTCTGTATATCTTATCTAAAGTTTAGATAGTTTACACAGCAAATCTAGCTGCAAACAGCTTCAATAGTTTATGAATATTTATTCCTGTGATACAGGGAGGGCAGCCATGTTCTGTTTGTCACAGGCTGAGGGCTGGAGATGCTATCAGCTTGCCTGTGTATAATGTGACACATTCAGTCCCCTCTCCTCCTCCCTCCTCCCCTCTGCCTCTGAATTCTCTGGCTAGTAACCTCCTCCTCCTCCTGCCCAGACTGAGCTCCCATAAGCCCTTGCTACAGTGCCAAGGCACTCTAAAAAGCTGTGGGTGAGGCTTGTTTAGTTTATAGGGAGTATTAAAACAAAACAAAAAAAGTATTTGGCTTGAGGAATGCCCTAAAAACTATATTAAAGCAACACAATTATGCAATGAGTAAAAGTTTATCTCGGATGCGCTGGTAAGGTAAGCTATCTCTTATTTTTTTTAAGGGTTTTAATGTTTTTTATTTTCCTTGGGAGCCTCAGCCTCCTCACCCTGTTGAACTGCAGAAGGAGGCCAGCAGAAGGAGGTCAACATATTAGTAAGGTTTTTGCACAAGCAAGTGTGCTATAGATGTATGTTTTTTTTGCTGCTACAGGTCAAGCTAAATATTATTAAGCGCTGCAGGCAAGCTGCCAGCATGTATTCCAGCAAATCATACAGAGATGTCCTTAACAAAGGGAAAAACAAGAATGGATGCATGCTTGTATAAAGACAAACATGTTTGCGCTGACAAAAAAAAGAGCACAATGTTGATGTATAATCTGGTTGCAGCAATTCCATTACATCAGTAGAGGCCAGAGTTATTTTTCCTCCCACTCTTAGTAGATGTAATGTGCAATTTAGCCAATTAACCGAGAAATTGTGATCGGTACTAAACCAAATTACCCATAAATAAATCTGCTAATGAGTTTAGATTGTGGTAGTCTCCTTCTACACTAGAAAATTATTCATCTGTGGAGTTTTAATGATATCACTGGAGGATTGGTAGGTGCCCAGCCATATACTCCAGGTGAAAGCAAAGCAGACAATTTGTCACAAATGATTAACGTCACTAAGAGTCAACATAAACACATACAAACAAGCACATATGCAAAGTCTTCATCTATCATTATTATCACCCAATGAGTTCTCTGTAGTATTATCCCACTTGTTTTACACGAGGTGGAGAATGCAATGTAATACATCATTACATAAGAGGCCCTTATTGTAGCCATCTCCCAAATATATGACATGTTGCATAATTGCAAACTGAACAATGGAATGCTTTCCACAGCTCACTTAATCACACTGTAGATACCCCCACCTCATATGGTGAAACATTCTCCCTAGTGGGTGACTCACGCTCTTCATAAAGTGATGCTTCTGTCAATCAGTCATTACACATTAGATTCCTATAATACACAACAAAGAACTGGATATCCTACTTGAATTCCACAAAGGCCCAATGAGTGTTCTATATTGCCCATGACTGTTCCAGTTTTACAAGAGAACATGCTGATTAACTGTTAACAGGTAGAGCTCTCCTTCAACTTGACTTGCAATACAGACATCCAGATTAAAGGACCACTGGCATGGAAATCTTAACATTTTAAACACATACAAGTATGAAGTACATTTCTTGCAGAGTAAAATGAGCCATAAAATACTTTTCTCCTATGTTGGTGTCACTTACAGTAGGTAGTAGAAATCTCACATTACCAACAGGTTTTGGGCTAGTCCATATGTCCATAGGGGATTCTCAGCATGGCCTTTATTCTTTATAAAGACACTCCCTAAAAAATATTTATACAAAGATGCTGGCCAGCCTGCCTGATCACCCTACATTTTTTGGGCAGTTGGACGGAGAAACTGCCATTCACTAAGTGCTTTTGAAAAAAAGAAAACCCTGAGAACCCCCCATGAGGCAATGAGCTAGTCCAAATCCTGCCGGTTCTGTCAGATTTCTACTACTTACTGTAAGTGACAGCAACAGCATCATACATTACCCTGTACCAGCAGTGACAGAGTGCATCAAGAGCCACAAGGAGACACTGCGGCCAGTGGCGGCGCCACACTGGGGCTTACCCAGGCTTCAGCCCCAGCTGGCAACTTGTTAGCCCCCCCTAAAGCCACCCCGCAGGCAACGGCAAGTCTGTACTCGCGGTACAGAAGAAAGAGGAGCAGAAGGACTGAAGGAGGCAGTGGGTTGGCCTGCTGGCTGTCAGTTCAAACGTCACGTAACCCCGCCCGGGTAATAGAGATGCACGCAGCCAGCCAGGCACAGAGCGGCCCGCAAGGGAACGTTCCTGGCAGTTACATTTGTGTCACGTGACGACTTCTGTCATGTGCGACGCACGCAGTGTGCAGCGCGCTCGCCTCAACTCAGATGCCTGATCCGCCCGCCCAGCTTCAGAGAGGCTTGCCGCTTTGCGGACGACGCAGTGAGTTGAGCAGCAGCAGGCAGCACCGGGAGACTCTGCAGCCAGGGAACCTCACGGTCGGACCAGACCAGACTGCGTCAGTCACACCTCACTACTAGTGAGAGTGACTCACACTCACGGACAGCGCACGTGGCACACTATGTCCGAGGCGAGGAGCAGGAGGACAGCACAGCCAGCCATTGACAGCCGCTCAGCAACAGCAGGGCAGGAGCCAGGAGGACTCAAGGTAGGTGAGCAGCCAAGTTTTTTTACATGTGATGCTGGCACCAATTAGGCCTGAGCTGCCGTGGGGCCCCCAGCCCACCACCACATGCCAGCCAGGCCTGCCTGAGACCATCAGCCCAGCCCACCACCAGCCAGGCCTAAACTGCCCTGGGACCCCCAGCCCACCACCATAACCCAGGCCTGAGCTGCCCTGGGGCCCCCAGCCCACCACCACCAGCCAGGCCTGAGGCCATCAGCCCAGCCCACCACCAGCCAGGCCTGAACTGCCCTGGGACCCCCAGCCCACCACCACAACCCAGGCCTGAGCTGCCCTGGGGCCCCCAGCCCACCACCACCAGCCAGGCCTGAGGCCATAAGCCCAGCCCACCACCAGCCAGGCCTGAACTGCCCTGGGACCCCCATCCCACAACCCAGGCCTGAGCTGCCCTGGGGCCCCCAGCCTACCACCACCAGCCAGGCCTGAGGCCATCAGCCCAGCGCACCACCAGCCAGGCCTGAACTGCCCTGGGACCCCCAGCCCACCACCACAACCCAGGCCTGAACTGCCCTGGGACCCCCAGCCCACCACCACCAGCCAGACCTGAGCCTGAGGTCTCCAGCCCACCACTAGCCAGGCCTGAGCTGCTCTGGGGCCCCCAGCCCACCACCATCAGCCAGCCCTGAGGCCATCAGCCCACCACCAGCCTGGCCTAAACTGCCCTGGGACCCCCAGCCCACCACCACCAGCCAGGCCTGAGCCTGAGGTCTCCAGCCCACCACCAGCCAGGCTTGAGCGGCCCTTGGGCCCCCAGCCCACCACCACCAGCCTGACTACATACTGGGGACATCTATACACCTGGCTACCTATACTGGGGACACTGGCTGTCTGTCATTATGTGCATTAACTGGTGAAACGCTGTCTCTCATTACATGCATTTACTGGGGGAACGCTGTCTGTCATTATGTGCATTTACTGGTGAAAGGCTGTCTGTCATTACAAGCATTTTACTGGTGGAAAGTTGTCTCTTATGTGCATTTACTGGTGAAAGGCTGTCTCTTATGTGCATTTACGGGTGAAATGCTGTCTGTCATTGTGTGCATTTACTGGTGAAAGGCTGTCTCTCATTACATGCATTTTACTGGTGAAAAGCTGTCTCTTATGTGCATTTACTGGTGAAAGGCTGTCTGTCATTACCTGCATTTACTGGTGAAAAGCTGTCTGTCATTACCTGCATTTACTGTTGAAAAGCTGTCTCTTATGTGCATTTGCTGGTGAAAAGCTGTCTGTCATTATGTGCGTTTACTGGTGAAAGGCTGTCTTTCATTATGTGCATTTACTGGTGAAGGGCTGTCTCTCATTACATGCAATTACTGGGGAAATGCTGTCTGTCATTATGTGGTCTGTCATTATGTGCATTTACTTCATTTTTTTTTTTTTATGTAACATTACATTAGCTGGTACAACTACATTAGTTAGCCCCACCCACACAATGTTATGACCACGCCCATTTCTTTGCTGCGGCCAATTCCCCTCCATGAGCCCCGCCTGCCAACCCTTGTGCACCCTTTGAGCCCCCCCAAAAATCTGAAGCTGGAGCCGCCACTGACTGCGGCTACAGTGAAGAGAGGAGCTTGTTGCTCCATTGAAACAAGTTAATGTATGATGCTGACGTTGCTCTGCACATTGCACAGGACCAGGTCCCCTGCACCAGCAAACAAGGAGATACTCAAAATGCATTTCATATTACTTTTTTTTCTACTTTTTAGTACATCTTAAGCTGTTGATTTGTAGATGAAAGTTGAAAAGATGGAGTTGAAAAATTATCTCCTAGATGAAAACTCAAGAGAAATATTAAAATGACTTTGAAACCACATTATCGTTATTATTGCAATAAAATCATTCTTCAGTCACAACTGTATTAGCATATGTTATTTTTCCAGATTACCACAAAGTGGCGCTGGTTGCTTAGAAGTTTCAATCTCATGCACGCTTCCAGGACTTCTCAAGAGCTACTCTAACTCTATGGAACTCCCTACCTCCCACCATTAGGGGTTCCCCCTCCTTCAACATCTTCAAGAAGGCCCTTAAAACTCACCTTTTCACTCTGGCCTACCGCCCCCCCCCCCCCCCCCCCCCATGCTCTAAACCTACAGATGAACTCTGGTCCCCTACCTTTCGTGTCCTTACCTCTTCCTTTTAGACTGTAAGCCTTTGGGCAGGGTCCTCCTCCTTATGTCTCCTACCTGTTCACGCACCTCCATTACTGTGCACCCATCCTATGGATCTGAGTAAACTCTAGAGTGAACTCGACTTGCTTAATGGGTATTGTCAGAATTGTTGTTGTTTGTTTATGTAGGAAAAGTTGTATGTATATGTTTCAGTTCATTATAAGTTTGAGAATGCTATGCAAAATTTCAGTATAAACTGTGAAGTTTGGGTACTTCTGTTGTTGCTCTGGTACAAAGGAGGTTACTTTGGCCCACGTTGCTTAGCACCGAAGATGGGCGCCTTCATAGAACTAGTGCTTTTTAAACAGAAGATGAAAAATTGTCCTCTAGGAGAAAACTTAGGAGAAAAAGTGAATAGCATATGGCCCTTATGGTGGCCATACATGGTACAATTTTTTCATCCAATCTTACCATTTCTATGTAGTATAAGGGTAAATTAAGTGAATCTACTGAAAGGATAATTTAGGCAGTTCCCTCATATTACATAGAAATGGTAAGATTGTATGAAAAAATTGTACCATGTATGGCCACCATTAGACTTCTCGCTGAAATGCCAAGGTTATAGATAAGCGTATTATGAGAAGACTGAGGCCTCTTTTATGCTTGCATTGTAGCTTTTACACTTACCATGTCATGTTGTACCGGAAGCTTCTGAAGTGCCGTAAAGCCAGCGCAAAGTCTACAGCGCATTACTGTATGACTTGCACAGCAACATATTGGCAGTGAAAGTCATTGGAGTCAATGGGCGACACAGGAATTTAATCGCTGGGAGCACAGTGCAGAGCACATGGACGAACGACTGGAATCCCAGTGACTTACTTCCTGTCCAGCAGGCAGGCCTATGCATATGACCCTGATTCATTTCAATGTAGACCGTCAATTTATAATTACTGTTATAGAAGTGTGAGCGATCATGCAAAAAGAACTGTGCAGGTTTTTTGACAGTATCCCCTATAGCAAACTTACTGCCTAAGCTCATGGCCAATGTAATCAATGCAGAAATCTGATCCAGCTCAGTATAGGAGACAAATGGGGAAAAAACGATATACTTTGTAGTGAACTGTGTTAGATGTGCATGCCTAAGATGATGAAACTGTTTTCTGTTCTCCATTTATAGCATTTGTGACTCAAACAAGCTGCTTAGTTTGATGACTGGCTTTACTGTCAGAGTTAACACCACCTAGTCCTGCTGCGTGCTAGCATCATGATGGCTCATAGAATAAGTTGAGCCCTTAGCAGCTATGCTGTAATACCACATGAGACACTACGATTACAAAGATGCATAAAGTGGTACAGCACTGCCTGCTGGTACAGTCATTTATTTATACAGTAATTCACCTAGTGGTAATCTCAAAGTCTGATGTTAACTTATTGCATAATGCAATAAGTAAGGTCCTTTTTATAAAGGGTTATTAAAAATGCCACTATTCTATTTAGAAAACTGTGATGAAGCGCATTGCTTGTGCCACATGATATCACTCTTGGTGAGTAACTGCACCACCTTTAACCTCCCTGGCGGTTCTTTTCTGTCTGGATTTATGGGTCTAAAAGCGATAAATTTTTTTCAAGAATTTAAGCCTCCAATTCTTAAGTCATAACTCACAAAATATATCAGAATAAAAGCCTGTTAGACAATCTGCAAATAAATAAAAGACTGGAACACAAAATTGCTGAAATAATTACACTTATCAATAATCTGAAAAAATAGCGAAACTGTACAAATAAGGCGGCAGATTATTATACAGTGTGTACATATATACCTAATACACCTCCCTCGTATGGTATATTTTAAAGCAGGGAACGGCACAGAGGCTAACATCACAACCAGGGCAGTAGAATTGTGATTCCCTTCTGACTTTTTTCCCTTTCTCATCAGTCTTTGAGCAGCAAACAACACATTGTCCTGGTTGGTGTATTTTTTGGGGGAGTAGGTGGAATATATTCCATCAAGTGACGGCCAGTGAGGTGCACGGGGTTCAGGATGTACAGTGCCCAACTCTGGCATCCGCTGCAGTCTAATATTTCAGGCAGATGCACTCACACATCTTGCAGATAAAATCTGCGTGAGTTACTGCCCTGTCACTGCGCTACTTGTAGAGGATGTAGGCATTCCTCAAGCTTTGCTCCAGGAGATGGTGAAACACCTTTTTATAGTACGTTTTTTCCTGGTCGGCTCTGTTCACACCACCCATTGTGCAATTGTAGTGCACCACGACCTGAGGCTTTTGAATGTCTTTACCTCCTTTCGTTCTGGCAGTGACAGGCGAGGTGTCATGGACTGTGCTGAAAAGGTGGACATCTTTTTTGTCACACCAGCGGAAAGCTAGCATTTTCCCCTTTTGGCAAGCAATGATGTCCACCGTTTTCAGCCACGCTGATGGCATTTCCCTTCTGTTTGGCCTAACGGTGACGTAGGCATCAGTCCTATTTTTTATGAGGAACTCAAAAAGTTGAGAAGCTGTAAAAATTATCAGTGGTCACACAACAGCCTTTGTTCAGTAAAGGCTCAACCAGAGACAGCACAGAGGATGTCGCCACGCCGTATATGTTGAACCTGGGGTTGAACTTGGTGGCTTTGCCTTGTATTCCAGATGTAACCGGTTGACGACTCACATAGCATGTACGATTTTATTCCAAAGAGGGCCTGCTTAGATGCTATGTACTGCACCCAACTCAGCCTCCCCTTATAGGCCATCAGACTGTCATCAACACTTATGTCCCTCTGTGGTACATAAGTGGTCTGGAAATTGTCAACAAAGAGCTGATACACCTCCCAATTTTTTTTCAGTTTTGCGTCAGGGTGGGTGGACTACTGGAAGGTGCAAAAACTTCATAATCAAGCTAAACCGATATTCGGACCTCACAGTTCCAAAAAAAGGGGTAGCGATTATTTTATTGGTAGACCCCCCACCACCCCCTGCAGAATAATTAGGCTGAAAAAGAGCCAAATGTCCTGTTTGGTGACCGGCTTCCATGTCCTGCTCCTTGAAAAGCGCCCTTGAAGGGGAGCCAGTTGGGCAGCATTGCAGTTCTCCTCCACTATGATTTCAATGACAGCATCAGTGAAAAAGAGCTGCAGGTAGGCCAGGGGGTTAAGCTCACAGTCTACCTTCAGGCCAAGCTCCACAGTAAAAGGGAAACGTGGGGGCGGCGGCAGAGGTTGACTAGTGTCAATGGGGCACCAAATGCGCACATCACTAACCTCTGTGCTGATGGAGTCACTGTCACTCTCGCTACTTGAGCCAGATGACAGATATCCAGGTGCGTTGCTGTCACTCGAGTCCGCCAGTAACTGCAGATCAGGATCACTGTCCTTAAACTCCACCAGCACTGCCGGAGTGAGACACCTTCTAGAGGCTGACGTCATAGCACATGACAGATGACAGGCAGGCAGAGAGTTGTCAAAGTGCAGGCAGGGGTTGGTGCAAGCGGCAGGCAGAGAATAGTCAAATCCAGGCAGAGGTCGGAGCAGGCAGCAGGCAAAGAGTAGTCAGATTTTGGGCAGAGGTCTGTGCAGGTGGCAGGCAGAAAGAGTAGTTGAAATCCAGGCAGAGGTTGGTGCAGGCGGCAAGTAGAGAGTAGTCAAAATCCAGGCAAAAAACAGCAACAGTAAAACAGTCAAAGTCCAGGCAGAAATCGGTGCAGGCAGCAAGCAGAGTATAGTCAAAATCCAGTCAAAATCAGTAACAGGAAGGCAGAGTGATAAAAGATCACATCATCAGATCAGACAAGTTCAGCAGCAGCTGGGAACCAAATGGCTACATTGCATTGGATACAATTGATTTTATCCCCTGGCAACAATTGTATCCAATGCAATGCAAAATTCAGTCAATCACATTACATTTTTAAATTTCCCGCACATCCCCCCGATGACGTCATGATGCACTGCCGATGTGATTGGCTGCCAGGAACCGGAAGAAGAACGGAGGAGAAGGGGATCCCGGGGGAGGCAATGGAGCCCTGGAGTCCCATTGGCCAGTGCTAAACGCGCACGGGACCCAGGTAAGCCAAAGGAGGAACGGTTACCGATTCTAACTTCTGAAACCTAGCCCGAGCGTAGGTCGGGCTTACCGCCCGGGGTGTTAAAGGTGGCCACACACCATACAATAAAATGATCCAATTTTACCGCAATTTGATCAAAACAATCGGTTGTACATAAAGATTGAAAGCTTTTTTTTTCATTTGTTTGAGAAATCAGATTTAATTTCCCATTTTTATTCGATAAAAGAAAATTGGGAGTGTTGGATTTTTTTTGATCAATTTATATGAAAAATGATTGGTGTAGGGTAGATTGACAATTTCTTGATGTACAAACCCCAGCAATTTTTTTCTGAGTTTTCCATCATTTTTTTTTTCATTATTGAGGAAAAATTGAACTGTGTGTGGTATATTGGACAGATTTTAAAATGCTACAATCAGTCAGATAAAAAGGATTGCAATTCTTGAATTGAAAAGATATTTAACAAAAATGTATGGTGTGTAGCCACCGTTAGTGTGTGGCAGCAACTGAGTTTGAGATCAACAGCAGTCACAAATCCCACCACGCTCTATCAAAAGGCAGGCACTCATGTGAGGTTATTCTCCCACTTTTCATTGGCTAGTCAGGTCACATGACATTTTAAATGACATGTAACGAATATGAACCTATGGGTAGCTAACAGCCAGGAGAAATACATTGTTGTTCATCCCAGAAGAATTAAACACCACAAAAAAATTATTCTTTCATAAATGGTAGATATCACGTTTTGCAATTGACGTGCTGAGTGGCAGTGCAGGGTATTTTATAAAGCTGCTTTGCAAACAGGTCCTATAACCACTTCACCACTAGGGGCTTGATTCACTAAACAGCGCTAAGTGTTAGCGCCGGAGTGAAAAGTCTCTTAGTGTCCCATAAGTAGCTTTGCGTGCACTAACGGCCACGCAAAGCTACTTCGCGCACAGCCCAGCTCATTGCACGCGCATGGCGGTGTACTGGTAATAGTGCGCGGTGCGACAGTAACGTCGCACTCGCTGCCTTGTAAACGTTGCACCTGATGTGCCGAAAGCGGTGCATCGGGTGCCCTCAAAATGGTGCATCAATGCGCTGCTTTAGAGGGCACCCGATGCTCTGTTTTCAGGCGCACCTGGTGCGATGTTTACAGGGCAACGGGTGCGACATTATCGTCGCACCGCACACTATTACCAGCGCACTGCGCTGCACTCGCACTGAGCTGGGCTATGTATGGTGGGTGGGCGCAAACTACTTAACTCCGTGTTTTGCGCCCACTATCTCTTAAGGCACACTAACCAGCTTAGAGCTGGTTAGTGAATCAAGACCTAAGGGTTTTTTCCCCTGATGGACCATAGCAAATCTCACATTTCAGCACTCCTTCCTTTCATTCACGAATAACTTTATCACTGCTTATAACACCTAAATGATCTATATCGTGGTTGTTTTTTTTTATCACAAATTAGGCTTTTGGGGGGAAAAGCTAAGAAAAACATAACCAAATTCACAATTTCTCCAATTAAAATAAAGAATGTGTAACGATTGTGGAATTCTCTCTGTGATCAGTGCACAAGACGTGCGCTGACACTGCGGAAATCCTCCACAAGCGTGTAATTTGAGGAAACCCAGCAAAAGGTGCAACGCACCTGTAGAGGGAAATTCCTGTCGGCAGGTGGAGCTGTGGAGTGCAGAGGAACAGCTCCTCTGCCCTGCCACAGACGCAAGACAGGAATTGCACGAAGGGAAGAAACGCAGGGCAAGATAGCCCTGAAGGAGAGAGAGCAAAGCGACAGAGGGTATGTGTGTGCACCAATCTAGTCGCCAACCCGCGACAGTGCACACACATCCATGAAGAACAGGAGAGAAGGCAATCGCCAGAGATGGTGATTGCTAACAGCGACACAAGACTGAATAAGCACAGATGAGGAATGTATGTATGTCCACCAATCTAGCCGCCACCCTGCGACGGCGGACATACAACAAAGGAAACCAAGTGAGAACGCAATCGCAAGAGAAGCGATTGCGAAAGAGAATGAGCACAGGGACAGATTGTATGTGTGTGCACCAAACTAGTCGCCAACCCACGACGGTGCATACACAACAGCAGATATGAAGTAGAAACGCAATAGCGAGAGAGGCGATTGCCAGAGGTGACACAAGGCTACAGCAAGGCAGAGCACGAGAGTAGCAAAGGCACAGCAAATCATACAATGAAAAGATAAGGAAAATAACAAACGCTAGCTAAACGCGAACACCGCACTCATTCGCAACAGTGCACGCATTTATGCGTGGTCTCCGCATGATAAGCACAACAGAGACAAGCACGCCTAACTAACCACGGACAGACAAACATGAAACAGAGGACGCGAGCGCTTGCTTAACGGTTACCTCACCGAGCCTCCAGCAAGCGTTCGTAGCAGACAAGACAGATACACGAAAACAGGAATAAGTGAGAGATAGGATCCACAGCACTAGCGCAAGAGGCTAGTGCGATCCAGGAAGACATATCAGAAGGGGCTACCAGTAACAACCGCTGTTCCGGTTAGCACCCAGACACACAGAACGATTTCCTGTCGGCCACCGCTGGGACAGGACAATCGCAACAGACAAACAAAACAGATATGCAATCCTAACTGCACTAGGGAAACTGCCTAGTGCAGTTTCAGGAATTACTCTAAGCTAATCTTCAACAATGAGCAAGGCTGACACTCCACCGAGTGTTTCACAGGACTAACCCTTATGACCAGCCAAGGACTCTGGGAAACATAGCTCTTTATACTGCCAGTCATCAAAGGAGGCAGGTAGGGGATTTGCATAACGAGTGTATGCAAATTCCTCAGCAGCAGAACAGACCAGAAACTTGTAATGGAAAGACAGGTCTCTCTTGCAGAGACCTGCAGCCCACAGACTAGAGAAATGGTCAAACAGATGTCTGCCAGTGCATCCAGCTGAGCGGATCATTACAGAATGCTACTGTAAATACAACCTACACATTTTATTTGCCCATTTGTCCCAGTTTAAATTATGTCCCTAGTACAATGTATGGTGGTAATAAAGATGTATTTTTACTGTTTTGTGTTTTATTTTGTGTTTTGTGTTTTTTGTACCTGATCAATAATTACAAGTCATTATTTGCAATAATAACAGTAATATTCCCTCATTACATACATAGTAAAAAGCCATAAGTCCATAAGGTAACTATGTGTTTTATTATGCTGCCAATTATTTTGTTTTACAACTATGGTGGGCAGGGAAGTGGGTAGGAGGGGTTAATTTATTTTTATTTAATTTATGTACTGTTAATTGTGTATTTTAATGTATTTTTTCTTTAACCACTAGATGTCCCCACACATTTTATTCTGTGTTTGATGAACAGAGTTCAGAGCACACAGGCAGTATTTGTTACAGGAATTATGACTGACTTCTCCTTGAAGCCAATATCCTTCCCTTAAAGGCACTTTGATTGGCTCACGATACACATGTTTTCATTCACCAATCACAGATGTGTCAGTCCTCTCGGATATGTGCGGCGGGCGCGAGCAAGTGTGCACGTTGGCAGCGGCGACTCGGTAAAACATCCTGTTGCCATTAACAGGGTCAAACAGGACGTTTTAATGTGTCTAGTTGCCATTAACCTCCTTAGCGGTAACCACGAGCTAGACTCGGGGTGGAAAACGGCAGCTCAGAGCAGTAACCCCGAGCTACACTAGTGGTAGCTATCAGGAGGTCCATGCAGAGCATAGCGGACAGCGGGCAATTTCACTCACCTCACGGGCGATGCAGATGCTGGTGGCCATTCCTCTTCCTGTCCACGGAGGCTCTGCATCCCATGGAGAGATCGCCGTCTGCCGACATGACGACAGTCGGCAATCTCACTATAGGGTTACAGTGCCACCTGGAGGATGGAGGGACAACTGCAGCACTGGATCCCAGGGAGGTGAATAAGTGCAGGGGCTGCTCCAGGCTCTCTCGTGGTATGATTTTTTTCTTGCTTTTAGGGTCTAAAAGCACATAAAAAATTGTACCACTTTTAGACCCTAAAATCAGGAAGGAATCGTACTGCCAGGGAGGTTAAGTGGTTAAGGCCGCACTCCAGCTAAAAATGTTACCTTCGGTTTTTAGGTCCTTAACCTCCCTGCCGTTATAAAAAAATTGCTGCGCATGGCAGGGAGGGTGTTTTTTGGCATTATTTTTTTTTTTAGCATGTAGCTAGCCTAGCGCTAGCTACATGCTTCCCCCCTCCCTGCGGCGTCCCCCCGAATGCGCCGATCGCCACCGGCGCATATACCCATCCGGAAATCCCGTTCTGAACGGGATTTCCAGGAGGGCTTCCCCCGTCGCCATGGCGACGGGCGCGATGACGTCACCGACGTCATCGACGTCGTTACGTCAGAGGGAGTCCCGAACCACCCCTCGACGCTGCCTGGCACTGATTGGCCAGGCAGCGCACGGGTCTCGGGGGGGGGGGGCACCCTCTGATGCGGCGGGTTGCGGCGAATCGGCGCGGAGCGGCGGCGATCGTAAGTTACACGCAGCTAGCAAAGTGCTAGCTGCGTGTAACAAAAAAAAAATTATGCAAATCGGCCCAGCAGGGCCTGAGGAATCCTCCGCGGCAGGTTACCCCGAGCTGAGCTCGGGATAACCGGCAGGGAGGTTAATAAATACAGTGCTGCCCATAATTTTTCATACCCCTGGCAAATGTTGACTTAAAGTTACTTTTATTCAACCAGCAACAGGAAATGACATAGATGTCTCCCAAAAGATAATAAGATGTACAGGAGGCATTATTGTGGGGAAAAAAATTCAGCTTTTATTTACATTTGAGCAAAAAGTGTACTGTCCAGAATTATTCATACTCTTCTCAATAATCAATAGAAAAGCCGTTATTGGCTATTACAGCAATGTAATGCTTCCTATAATTGCAGACCAGCTTTTTGCATGTTTCCACTGGTATTTTTGCCTATTCATCTTTAGCAATGGGCTCCAAATGTTTCAGGTTAGAGGGTCTTCTTGCCATCACCCTGATCTTTAGTTCCCTCCACAGATTCTCAATTGGATTAACGTCAGGACTCTGGCTGGGCCACTCCAAAAGGTTAATGTTGTTGTCTGCTAAGCATTTCTTCACCACTTTTGCTGTGTGTTTTGGGTCATTGTCATGCTGAAATGTCCACTGGTGCCCAAGGCCAAGTTTCTCTGCAGACTGCCTGATGTTGTAGTTGAGAATCCTCATGTATTGCTCTTTTGTTCATGGTGCCGTTTACTGTGATTAGGTTCCCTGGACCATTGCCTGAAAAACACCTCCAAAGCATTAGGTTTCCACCACCATGTTTGACAGTGAGGATGGTGTTCTTTGGGTTGAAGGCTTCTCCTTTTTTATGCCAGATGAAGGAAACGTGACCAAACAATTCAATTTTTGTTTCATCTGACCATAACACAGAAGACCAGAAGTCTTCTTTGTCCAGATTAGCATTTCCAAAAGCCAAGCGAGCTTTTGTGTGCCTTACCTGGAGAAGTGGCAACCTTCTTGGTTTGCATCCGTGGAATCCAGCAGTGTCCAGTGTCCGTTGGATTGTCTGCCTTGAGATATTGCCACCAGCAGAGCCCAGATTCACCAGGATGGCCTTGGTGGTGATCCTTGGATTCTCTTTAACCTCTCTCACTATCCACTTGGCCAGCACAGGTGTTACTTTTGGCTCTCTAAGATTTTCCACAGTGTATTTTTTTAAATAATACTTTGCACTATATCCACTGGAACTTAAAACATTTAAAAATTGACTTGTGGCCCTTTCCTGACTTGTGAGCAGCCACAATGCGGAGAAGCAGGTCCTCACTAAGCTCCTTTGTCTTAGCTATGACTGTCCACAAAACAACTGCAGAGAGCTGCTGTTTTTCACCTGTTGAGTTGATTAAAACAACTGTTTCCAATTAATCAGGGTAATTAGGATCCTTTAGATTGGACTATTTGGAATTGTATAGAACTTTACTTTCTGGAGTTTACCACAGACTGTGACAGTTTGCAAAGGGTATGAATAATTTTGAACTACACTTTTTGCTCAAGTGTAAATAAAAGCTGAGAATTTTTTTTTCACAATAATGCCTCCTGTACATCGTCTTATTATGTTTTGGAAGACACCTATGTCATTTCCTGTCAAAATTTGCCAGGGGTATGAATAATTATGGGCAGCACTGTATTTCAACATAATTTATTATCCAAATAATCTATTATACAAATCTCCATCACCCAGGAGACTGAAGCAGTGGCTAGCAAATCATATTTGCTGGCTACTGATTAATTAGCTGGCGGCTAGGTTCATGAATTAATTGTCTGCTAACTGATCTTCAGCTAGCAGAGATTTGCATCTACAGCAACGTTTCCACAAATCCCTGATCCAAGCATTTCCCCCCTTCCTGCTAAAAAAGAATGAAAGCTTTACTTGGATTTCTATTTGACATTTACCGCTAAAAGATGCATATGGAGCTAGAGTAGTTGTATACTGCAGAGAAGCATGCAGCAGTACACAGACCAAATAGCCTTAGACCAAAGACTGATTGTCTTTCCTGGAAGCTGAAAGTACCACTGCACATAAATAAATGGATACTGTCTTGCAGGTCAGCGTCATTGTTTGTATAGGTTCATTAATTGTTCAGTTTATGAGAATCACCCACTATAAAAAAAAAAGATATAAAAAAAAAGATCTTTCTACATGGTATGATGCAAAGAAAATGACAGGTTGATTACATCTTGTAGAATACAATATGCTCATATATCATATAATCCTTTCCATGTTACTGTCAGCCTCCCATTGCTATAGACAGTAATAAGGAAGACACCCAGTTATTTTCTCTTAATCACACTGCTCTGCTGACACATTGTGCTAAGTCAATAGGAGGTAAATTGAGCTGTTGGTGACATGCACAGTGTCACTGTCTTTAAAACAGATGAAGTTCATGATTTGATGTGGCCATAAACTATACAGTACCTGAAATGCACAGAGACATCACACAACGCTCAGAGATTTATAGGCCTGTATTTAGAGATCATGCTGCCCTAGGCACACACAAGTGTTACACTCCGGCTGTCATCAACCACTTTGTCAGATTGCTGTTTTAGGGAATGTGAAGTCATAACGTTGTACTGAAGGCAGCCTATGATTTGCTTTATAACAAGATCTCTCCTCACAATGCCCAATCCAATCAGGGGTTTCCAAAGAAATGGCTTCATGTTAAATTAAATATGTGATAGTTAAATATAATGCTATAACGCAACATATAAAGAAGATATAGCCTTTATTTCATCTTTGTAAAGCCAGTGGTCCAATGCATTCCCCTCCATAACTTTTCTCCAGAGAATAATAGAATGGCAAATACTCACAGGTCCAGCAGAATAGTATTATCTCAAGGTCCTGGGAGTTACCGGTAACAGGTGTTATTTTCATACTTTGTCAATAAAATGCCTTTAAAGTTAATGGGAACCATGGGGTAGAAAAAAAAAGCCAGATACTTACCCAAGAAGAGGAAAGGCTCTGACTCTCCTCTCCCGGTGCAGCGCTGGCTCCCGTGTTTGAATCCCCCGCCGCTGGGGACTTTGGAAGTCTTCAGCCGCCGAGTTCTCCCGAAGACAGGTGGCTCCATACTATGCAAGCACGGGTGTGCGAGAGAGTGCGCAGTATGGAGCGGCCCATCTTCGGGGAGCACTCGGCTCCTGAAGACTTTCCGAAGCCTCCTTTAGCAGCGGTGTGAACAATATTTGACTGAATTGGTCGAATACTGCTCCCGAGGACAGCACTGCACCGAGGGAGAAGAGAGGGAAGGCTCTATATGACCCAGGAGAGCCTTCCCACTCCTAAGGCCCCGTTCACACTGCACACATTCCCATCTGCGTTTCGGGAACGCGTGCAGGAGGCCGACATGCACGGCATCAGACAGTGCAGTCTAGACTGCACTGTCTGATGTTCACACTGCATGCGTTCCGGGCCTGTACCATGCTGCATTTTTTCCAAAACCACGCGGCTGTCCCATTCACTTTCAGTGAATGGGATCAGCCACACAACGCATACAAACGCGGATGGTGTGCGTTCGTACGTGTTGCGTTCAGAACGCACGGCCGTCCGCGTTTGCCAATGTGAAGAAAGCCTTAGGTATGTATCTGGCTTTTTTTTTTACCACACGGTTCCCATAGACTTTAAACCTCCAGGAAGCAAGAAAATACACAAAGTAATTTTGAAAATACTTTTTCAACTACTTTTGGTACTTTTTTGCGAAATGCTGAAATGTTATTTGAAAGTGAAAATGAAAAGTTATCACCTAGGAGAAAACTCAGGAGAAAAAAATTATTGCATATGGGCCAATGAGTTTTACTGTTCTGTGGAGTGTGATTTGACTTTTTATATTTCAGGTTTCGTTTATTTTTTAAATTAAAGTTTTCAAGTTAAACATAAAAATTTGATCTATAGGTCAACATACAACAGTATCATGGAAATTAAAGAAAATATCCTTGCTCTGCAGGACAAGTACATTAAAGTCTATGAAGTATGGCTACAGTACTTGGCTGGATTCTCAGAGTGACCCAAACAAATAAATATTTTAAAGTTATATCGTGTTGGCCCTTTAAAAGTAAAAGGAGTCTAATCATATACAATAAAATGATAAGGGTTGTACTGTCACATTATTAAATAAGCATCAAATGAGGTAAATGTAAATTCAATGAAATGCAATGTAACCCTAGGACAGTGGTAGGGAACCTATGGCTCGGGAGCCAGATGTGGCTCTTTTGATGGCTACATCTGGCTCACATACAAATCAGTAGGGGTTGATTCACTAAGCTACACTGCTCAAGCAGCGCAGTTTAGGCCCATTTTACACTTAATCAGTTGCTCTCTGTTAAATCTGAAAGAAAACTGATTTTCAAGTAATACCCATGTTTTCCTATGGCACAGTTCCCACTATACGCGTTTTAACTGAAAGCTTTTTCACAATGCACTGCTATAGAAAAACGCATACCAAAGCGTACTAACGTACACTAATGCATACCAATGCATAAAGTGTAAAAGGGCCCTTAGTGTGGCAGCACAAGCAAACTTTTCAAAGCAGGCACGCTACTGCTGTAGCATGCACTACTAACTTACTCGCGCAACTCCAAAACGAACGGCTTCTCCAATTGTCCCACCCTGGATCCTGTCAGGTCCAGTGACTTTGTAGGACAAGATAACTGCACATTGATTGGCCCAATAGGCTGCCTGTCGGGGATCTCGTCCTACAAAGTGAATCAACCCCCAAGTCAGCTAGCTAATCGTACAAGCTGTTAGTCGGTATTTCTCCTCTCTGGCTCTCAGGGAAATTGCAGATGTTGCTGAAAATCAAGAGAAGCTGAAGACGTGTCTTACACTTCCACTGCCCGGCGGATCAACTGTATACATATCACCATGGCAACAAGGACGTGAGCCCTACTGCCCCAAACATATTGTATGGCTCTCACGGAATTACAGATTAAAATATGTGGCGTTAATGGCTCTCTCAGCCAAAAAGGTTCCTGACCCCTGCCCTAGGAGAACTAAAAAGGCCAAAGTTCCAGTCCAGAATCCTGGGAGAAAATTCTTGGATTCAGAAATGTAAAGATTATAGTGGCATCAGTGATATCCCTCCACCACACCCTATGTAGGAAACTCACCACATGAAGAGACCCTATAGATATAGGTTTACATCTCATTTTGGGGGTTGTTACAGCTATTTGTTCTTAGGATGAATCTGAATTTAAAGCGGTATAAAACCCTGACATAATATTCAATAAAAACATGTTTTCCTACTTTTTATATGCCATACGGTTAACATATTTGCTTTTGTGCATAATTATTATTAATCATTTAGAAATTACAAGTTCCCAAAGTACAGTTTTTTTTTTGCTCTGAGAGCTACCTTTGCATTTTATACATAACTGGTTTTATTCATCTTGCATTGAAGACAGAAATGCTTTCTGATTGTCTGTGTTCAGGAGAGTCTGCACAGTCAGAGAATGTGTCACATTCCTCACTTGATACAATTAAGTAAACACAAAATAACATTATCTCCAGTTTGGATGCATCCAGCTTACTCTGCACTGAGCTTGTAACTCCTGTGTTTAACTAATTGAATGCTGTTCTAGTAAAAAAAAAAAATGGTGGTAGCATATAATATGCTGTAAATAATCTTTTAGAACAAAGAAGAAATGCTGGGTTATATTCCGCTTCAACCACTTAAGGACTGCAGTCATAAAACCCCTTAAAGGAATACTTAAGTCTAAAAAAAAAAATGATATTTACTCACCCGGGGCATCCCTCAGCCCCCTGAAGCTGGATAGTGCCCTCGCAGCCCCGCTCCGATCGTCCTGTCACCGCCGCCGGCTACTTCCGGGTTCGGCGGCGGCCGCCGACAGGCTGGGAACGCGAGTGGTTTTCCACATTCCCAGCCGCTATACCACCCTCTATGCTGCTATAGCGTATAACATTCTGTCGGCGGCTGTCGCCGAACCCGGAAGTAGCTGCCGGTGGGGACAGGGCGATCGGAGCAGGGCTGCGAGGGCACCATCCAGCTTCAGGGGGCTGAGGGATGCCCCGGGTGAGTAAATATCATTTTTTTTTTTTAGACTTAAGTATTCCTTTAAAGAGTAACTGTCAGGCTGCAAAAGCTAATTTAAACCTCTATTCACCTGTGTTAAACAGTTTAGAAGGAAGCCAAAAAGGCAATACTGCAGTTAAAAATCTCTCTTACTTTAGATGTTTGCTGACAGCAAGGCTCCGTATTCCCAGGCTCCTAAGGAGGACGCAAGCCGAATAACAGATACTGCAAAACATTCTGGGGCCCTCCCCTGGCTGCTACTTAGGCTCAAGTTTCAACAGCATGTAACAGTCTAGCTCACAGCACTAATAAATCTCGGGCAGAGTACACTGCAGGAGTCCGCTATTGTTCCTAGCCACATGGCTAATTAATATTCACTGCACAGTAGTGTTATTCAGTACCAGCGTTTGTGAGAGTGGAATCATCAGGAAGCAGGCAGGACATGACGACACATTTGGCTTCATAGGAGACAGACAAACATGGAACCTGCCATGAGCTGTCAGGAGCATCATTCTCTGCAAATACTATATAAAAATTATGTGAAGTACAAACATGGACAGTGAAATGCATATGTAATGTAAGTACAGCCAATCTTTAGCTACTGATATATGTGTTTATTTTCTCTGAGACCTTATACCTAACAGCTCCTCTTTAAAGAGTAACTGTCAGGCTGCAGAAGCTAATTTAAACCTCTATTCTCCTGTGTTAAACAGTTTAGAAGGAAGCCAAAAAGCATTAGTGAAGATAAAAATCTCTCTTACCTTTGATCTGTGCTTATCAGCAAAGCTGTTATAGACCCAAGAGGACGCAAGCCGCATACTATACTGCAAAGCATTCTGGGGCCCTCCCCTCGGCTGCTAATGAGACGTTTCAGCAGCTTGTAATCAGTCCAGTGCGTAGCACTGATAAATCTCCTGGCAGAGTACACTGCAGGAGTCAGCTATTGTTCCTAGCCACATGGCTCATTAATATTCACTGCACACTGTGTTATTCAGTAGGAGCTTTTCTGTGATCAGGAAGCAGGCAGGACATGACGACACATTTGACAGAAAAACATGGAGCCTGCCATGAGCTGTCAGGAGCATCATTCTCTGCAAATACTATATAAAAATTCTGTGAAGTACAAACGTGGACAGTGAAATGCATATGTAATGTAAGTACAGCCAATCTTTAGCTACTGATATATGTGTTTATTTTCTCTGAGACCTTATACCTAACAGCTCCTCTTTAAGGACCAGAGCCTTTTTTTCCATTCAGACCACTGCAGCTTTAACGGTTTATTGCTCGGTCATACAACCTACCATCTAAATGAATTTTACCTCCTTTTCTTGTCACTAATACAGCTTTCTTTTGGTGCTATTTGATTGCTGCTGCGATTTTTACTTTTTATTATATTCATCAAAAAAGACATGAATTTTGTCAAAAAAATGATTTTTTTTATACTTTCTGTGCTGACATCTTTCAAATAAAGTAAAATTTCTGTATACATGCAGCACGCAAAATGTGGACAAACATGTTTTTGATAAAAAAAACCCCATTCAGCCTATATTTATTGGTTTGGGTAAAAGTTATAGCGTTTACAAACTATGGTGCCAAAAGTGAATTTTCCCATTTTGAAGCATCTCTGACTTTTCTGACCACCTGTCATGTTTCATGAGGTGCTAAAATTCCAGGATGTTATAAATACCCCCCAAATGAACCCATTTTGGAAAGAAGACATCCCAAAGTATTCACTGAGAGGCATGGTGAGTTCATAGAAGATTTTATTTTTTGTCACAAGTTAGCGGAAAATGACACTTTGTGACAAAAAAAAAGAAAAAAAAAGTTTCCATTTCTTCTAACTTGCGACAAAAAAAAAAAATGAAAACTGCCACGGACTCACTATGCTCTTCTCTGAATACTTTGAAGTGTCTACTTTCCAAAATGGGGTCATTTGTGGGGTGTGTTTACTGTCCTGGCATTTTGGGGGGTGCTAAATTGTAAGCACCCCTGTAAAGCCTAAAGGTGCTCATTGGACTTTGGGCCCCTTAGTGCAGTTAGGCTGCAAAAAAGTGCCACACATGTATTGCCGTACCAGGAGAAGTAGTATAATGTGTTTTGGGGTGTATTTTTACACATACCCATGCTGGGTGGGAGAGATATCTCTGTAAATGACAATTTTTTGACACATGTAAGCGGAAATTGAGTTTAATTGTTTTTTTTCACAAAGTGTCATTTTCCGCTAACTTGTAACAAAAAATAAAATCTTCTATGAACTCACCATACTCCTAACGAAATAGCTTGGGGTGTCTTCTTTCTAAAATGGGGTCATTTGTGGGGTTCCTATACTGCCCTGGCATTTTAGGGGCCCTAAACCGTGAGGAGTAGTCTTGAAACCAAATGTCGCAAAATGACCTGTGAAATCCTAAAGGTACTCATTGGACTTTGGGCCCCTTAGCGCAGTTAGGGTGCAAAAAAGTGCCACACATGTGGTACCGCTGTACTCAGGAGAAGTAGTATAATGTGTTTTGTGGTGTATTTTTACACATACCCATGCTTGGTGGGAGAAATATCTCTGTAAATGACAATGTTTTGATTTTTTTTGCACACAATTGTCCATTTACAGAGAGATTTCTCCCACCCAGCATGGGTATGTGTAAAAATACACCCCAAAACACATTATACTACTTCTTCTAAGTACGGCGATACCACATGTGTGACACTTTTTTGCAACCTAGGTGCGCTAAGGGGCGTCCTATTCACAGGTCATTTTGAGGCATTTGGATTCTAGACTACTCCTCACGGTTTAGGGCCCCTAAAATGCCAGGGCAGTATAGGAACCCCACAAGTGACCCCATTTTAGAAAGAAGACACCCCAAGGTATTCTGTTAGGAGTATGGTGAGTTCATAGAAGATTTTTTTTTGTCACAAGTTAGCGGAAATTGAAACTTTGTGAAAAAAAAAACAATACAAATCAATTTCCGCTAACTTGTGACAAAAAACAAAATCTTCTATGAACTCGTCATACACCTAACAGAATACCTTGGGGTGTCTTCTTTCTAAAATGGGGTCACTTGTGGGGTTCCTATACTGCCCTGGCATTTTAGGGGCCCTAAACCGTGAGGAGTAGTCTTGAGCCCAAATGTCTCAAAATTACCTGTGAAATCCTAAAGGTACTCATTGGACTTTGGGCCCCTTAGCACAGTTAGGCTGCAAAAAAGTGCCACACATGTGGTACTGCCATGCTCAGAAGAAGTAATATAATGTGTTTTGTGGTGTATTTTTACATATACCCATGCTGGGTGGGAAAAATATCTCTGTAAATGACAAATTTTAGATTTTTTTTTACACACAATTTGGTGGCACTTTTTTGCAGCCTAGGTGCGCTAAGGGGCCCAACATCCTATTCACAGGTCATTTTGAGGCATTTGTTTTCTAGACTACTCCTCACGGTTTAGGGCCTCTAAAATGCCAGGGCAGTATAGGAACCCCACAAGTGACCCCATTTTGGAAAGAAGACATCCCAAGGTATTCCGTTAGGTGTATGGTGAGTTCATAGAAGATTTTATTTTTTGTCACAAGTTAGTGAAAAATGAAACTTTGTGAAAAAACAATAGAAATCAATTTCCGCTAACTTTTGACAAAAAATAAAATCTTCTATGAACTCTTCATACACCTAACAGAATACCTTGGGGTGTCTTTTTTCTAAAAAGGGGTCACTTGTGGAGTTCCTATACTGCCCTGGCATTTTACAGGCCCAAAACCGTGAGTAGTCTTGAAACCAAATGTCTCAAAATGACTGTTCAGGGGTATAAGCATCTGCAAATTTTGATGACAGGTGGTCTATGAGGGGGCGAATTTTGTGGAACCGGTCATAAGCAGGGTGGCCTCTTACATGACAGGTTGTATTGGGCCTAATCTGATGGATAGGAGTGCTAGGGGGGTGACAGGAGGTGATTGATGGGTGTCTCAGGGGGTGGTTAGAGGGGAAAATAGATGCAATCAATGCACTGGGGAGGTGATCGGAAGGGGGTCTGAGGGGGATCTGAGGGTTTGGCCGAGTGATCAGGAGCCCACACGGGGCAAATTAGGGCCTGATTTGATGGGTAGGTGTGCTAGGGGGTGACAGGTGGTGACAGGAGGTGATTGATGGGTGTCTCAAGGTGTGATTAGTGGGGGGAATAGATGCAAGCAATGCAAGACAAGACAAGACAAATAACATTTATATTGCGCTTTTCTCCTTGCGGACTCAAAGCACCAGAGCAGAGCAGCAGCTACTAGGGCGCGCTCTATTGGCAGTAGCAGTGTAAGGGAGACTTGCCAAAGGTCTCCTACTGAATTAGTGCTGGCTTACTGAACAGGCAGAGCCGAGATTCGAACCCTGGTCTCCTGTGTCAGAGGCAGGGCCCTTAACCATTACACCATCAGCCAATGCACTGGCGAGGTGATCAGGGCTGGGGTCTGAGGGCGTTCTGAGGGTGTGGGCGGGTGATTGGGTGCCCTAGGGGCAGATAGGGGTCTAATCTGATGGGTAGCAGTGACAGGTGGTGACAGGGGGTGATTGATGGGTAATTAGTGGGTGTTTAGAGGAGAGAACAGATGTAAACAATGCACTTGGGAGGTGATCTGACGTCGGGTCTGCAGGCGATCTGATGGTGTGGG
This sequence comes from Hyperolius riggenbachi, assembly GCF_040937935.1. Lineage (NCBI taxonomy): Eukaryota > Metazoa > Chordata > Amphibia > Anura > Hyperoliidae > Hyperolius > Hyperolius riggenbachi. The sequence continues at coordinate 492,011,522 of NC_090646.1, read as the reverse complement.
TGGGTGATCAGATTGCCCGCAAGGAGCAGGTTAGGGGCTGATTGATGGGTGGCAGTGACAGGGGTGATTGATGGGTGGCAGTGACAGGGGGTGATTGATAGGTGATTGACAGGTGATCAGTGGGTTATTACAGGGAAGAACAGATGTAAATAATGCACTGGAGAATTGATAAGGGGGGGTTTGAGGGCAATCTGAGCATGTGGGCGGGTGATTGGGTGCCCGCAAGGAGCAGATTAGGGTCTAATCTGATGGGTAATAGTGACAGGTGGCGATAGGGGGTGATTGATGGGTAATTAGTGGGTGTTTAGAGGAGAGAACAGATGTAAACAGTGCACTTGGGAGTTGATCTGACGGCGGGTCTGCAGGCGATCTGATGGTGTGGGTGGGTGATCAGATTGCCCGCAAGGGGCAGGTTAGGGGCTGATTGATGGGTGGCCGCCGTGACAGGGGGTGATTGACGGGTGATTGACAGGTGATCAGGGGGGATAGATGCATACAGTACACAGGGGGGGGGGGTCTAGGGAGAATCTGAGGGGTGGAGGGGTGATCAGGAGTCCCCAGGGGCAGTTTAGGGACTAAAAAAAAATAGCGTTGACAGATAGTGACAGGGAGTGATTGATGGGTGATTAGGGGGATGATTGGGTGCAAACAGTGGTCTGGGGGGTGCTGTGGACGATCAGGGGGCAGATCAGTGTGTTTGGGTGCAGACTAGGGTGGCTGCAGCCTGCCCTGGTGGTCCATCGGACACTGGGACCACCAGGGCAGGAGGCAGCCTGTATAATACACTTCGTAAACATTACAAAGCGTATTATACGCTTCCTATGCGGCGATCGTCGGGTTAACAACCCGCCGGCGCCTCCGATTGGCCGGCGGGTTGACGGAGCCTATTGCCGGAGGATGCGCGCGCATCCCAGCGCGCGATCCCCGGCAACACAGTGTCCCAGGACCCGACGCCAATGTGTGTTACGTGGTCCTGGGGCTGCCACTTTGTCGCCGCCAATGTGCAGTGGGCGGTCGGCAAGTGGTTAAAGGAAGTCTGAAGTTGAATAAAAAAAAAAAAATACTCACCCAAGGAGAGGGAAGGCTCTGGGTCCTATAGAGCCTTCCTGTTCCTCCCACAGTCCCCACTGGTTCCCCAATTAGCAGTGTCCGACTGATGGGTCGAAGACTGCTCTCCCTACCGCTGCGGGAGGCTTCGTTGGGCCCCTCCATACACCGTATGCACGAGTACGCTCTCTCGCGCATGCACAATACCGAGCCGCCCGTCTTCAGGAGCACTCTGGCTCCTGACGACTGCCGAAGCCTCCCACAGCAGCAGAGAGAGAGCAGTCACCGACCCATCCGTCGGAGATTGCTAACAGGGGAGACAGCAGTAGAATGCAGGGACCCTAGGAGGAACGGGAAGACTATCGGATCCAGAGCCTTCCCTCTCCTTAGGTGAGTATCTGTTTTGTTTGTTTGTTTGTTTCTTTCTTTTTTTTTTTTACTTCAGACTCACTTCAAACTAATAATAAGTAAGAGCTCATGAACCATTAGCTATGACTAACTCATTATATGAAAAGAGATTAGAAAATATATAAAGACACCTGGAAATGAAAAATGACAAAACAAAAACATCTTTATTTAGAACAAAATAAGTTGTAGAATTATAAGCGATAATACATTGTATTATTGTGCAGTGTGTTGTGTACCAGTGCCATTTAATGAATTGTTTATATTTATAGTTTTCATTATTATTAACCACTTCACCACTGAGGGGTTTTACCCCCTGACCACCAGAGCAATTTTCACCTTTCAGCGCTCCTTCCATTCATTTGTCTATAACTTTATCATTCCTTATCACAATGAAATGAACTATATCTTGTTTTTTCCGCCACCAATTAGGCTTTCTTTAGGTGGGACATTATGCCAAGAATTATTTTATTCTAAATGTGTTTTAATGGGAAAATAGGAAAAATGTGGGAAAAAAATAATTATTTTTCAGTTTTCGGCCATTATAGTTTTTAAATAATGCATGCTTCTGTAATTGAAACCCATGAAATTTATTTGCCCTTTTGTCCCGGTTATAAAACCATTTAAATTATGTCCCTATCACAATGTTTGGCGCCAATATTTTATTTGGAAATAAAGGTGCATTTTTTTCAGTTTTGCGTCCATCCCTAATTACAAGCCCATAGTTTATAAAGTAACAGTGTTGTACCCTCCTGACATAAATATTTAAAAAGTTCAGTCCCTAAGCCCTAAGGTAACTATTTATGTATTTTTTTAATTGTAAATTTAAAAAAAAAATTTTATTACAAAAAAAAAAAAAAAATGGGGAGTGTGGGAGGTAATGTGTTAATTTTTTGTGTATAACTAATTCATTTGTATGTGAAAAATGTTTAGGGTGTAGTTTTGTAGTTTTACTATTTGGCCACAAGATGGCACCAGTAACTTTTTGTTTAATGCGACCTCCAAGCGTCCTTCCGGACGCTTGGAGGAAGTAGTAGGAGGCTGGGTACGTTTTTTTTTTTTTCACAATGATCGCGCTGCTTAGCGGAAAAGCAGCGGATCATTGCGGGGCTTAGATCAACGACCGGGAATGGATTTTCCCGTTCATTGATCTCCGGGCGAGCGGCCGGCGGCGTGTTTACCTGCGGGAATGCGCGCTAGAGTGAGCGGGAGCGCGGGCAGCGGCGGGAGCGCAGAAAGTACGGATTTCTCTGTCCCTGGGGGTTAAAGGATGGAAAAAGGGACGGAGAAATTCGTACGGGCGGGGGTAAAGTGGTTAATATGTGAATTGGACAATAAAAATATTTAAAGCAGACCTAGCAATAATGTAATTCTTCACATTAATGAACTGGGAATGTTGGACCTACAAAACTGTATTACCGTTAATTCTGTATTACTATATTGATTAAAAAATCGCATGAACCCTAAGGATGCTCTGTTTGAACTTCAACAACTTGTCTTCTTCACATCTAAATGCCTAAATGCATTGAGTTTCTGCCGTGCGATTGGCTGATTAGTGATTTGTTTTAACAAAATAAACTGTACCTAATAAAGTGGCGCGTGTGTGTGTGTGTGTGTACACACAGACATGGGTCATCCAGCTGTTTGCTTTTATCTGCCACATAAGGTATTATTTCAGTGTTAGTTAACTTGCACCTGTAATTGGACTGCAGAACACCAGTGTCCAGTCTGCACTGCGGTTCACACTCATAACGCAGGCATTATGCAATGGACCACTGTGAATGCAGCTTTAAGGTAACCATACATCTAGAGATGATGGGCAGATTCGACCAAGAGACAAATCTCTCTCTAATCTCTCAAATCTCCCATACACCGCAGGCTGTTCCCTGACCAATTTCATGCTGAAATCGATGAGGATTCGGCCTTTTAACGCTGCATCTGCCGCATTGCCAACCTGACGCTGTCCCCCTTAAAGGGACTCCGAGCTCTAAATATAAACAAAATTGGTACTCACCTGGGGCTTTTTGCAGCCCACCGTAGGTCGGGAGGCCCCCCGGCGTGGTCCTGGCTCCTCTCCCGGTCCCTCCGCCGCATACCGCACTGCCGACACCCGCGCCGGGTGTCGAGCTCCCACTTCCTGAACCGGGATGCTCTTCGTCATTACGCCGGCCGCTGCTCGTCATCACGGCGGCCGGCGTGACAGTACTGTGCATGCGCGAATTAACTGCGCATGCGCAGTACTGTCATGCCGGCCGCCGTGATGACGCGCAGCAGCCGGCGTAATGACGAAGAGCATCCGGGTCAGGAAGTGGGAGCCCGACACCCGCCGCGGGTGTCCCCGGTGCAGTATGCGGCGGAGGGACCGGGAGAAGAGCCAGGAGGACGGAACTCCCGACCTACGGTGGGCTGCAGAAAGCCCCAGGTGAGTACCAATTTTGTTTATTTTTTGAGGTCAGGGTCCCTTTAATGTTTAATGTGCCCTCCGGTGCCCAGTGCACTTTACACATTACCTGTCCACGGCCGTCGCTGCCTCTGGGCTCCCTCCGTCACGCCACACATGCGCCCTTACTAGGCAACCATTTGGGACGTGTATGGACAGCGGAGGGATCCTGGAGCAAGTGGCAGCCGCGGACAGGTAATGTATAGCGTGCACTGGGCACCGGAGGACACATTAAACATTAGGAGGGACAGTCGCCAAGTCACCTGATGTATAGCCCCTTAAGACTAATCCCTCCCTCTCCCACCTAATTTGCTCTCCTTTTTATCTCTACAATCTCAGTAGGAGCAAAGTTGCATTGAAGGTTCTGCACTACATTTCCAACTTTTTCTTAGAGTGTTTTTTTTTTTTTTTTTTTTTTTTTACAATAATCCTTTATCCTATTTGTGGGACTCTCTGGGAAGTTTTTTTTTCTGATCCCTGTAAATTTATTTTGTTTTTTTGGGAATCATAAAAACCTAGCAATGTTCTCTGGATTTTTGCTAACTTTAAATAAATCATTAAAATCAATGATTTTGACAAAGATGTGGAATGCATTGCCAAGATGTGGAATGCATTGCCACAGCAAGTAGTTATGGCAAACTCTATACCTGCATTTAAAGGGGGCTTAGATGCTTTCCTTGCGTTGAAAGACATCCATGGCTACAATTACTAGGTAATGCCTAATGATGTTGATCCAGGGATTTTATCTGATTGCCATCTGGAGTCGGGAAGGAATTTTTTTTCCCTTTGGGGCTAATTGGACCATGCTTTGTAAGGGTTTTTCGCCTTCCTCTGGATCAACAGGGATATGTGAGGGAGTAGGCTGGTGTTGGTGTTGTACTTTGTTCTCTGGTTGAACTCGATGGACGTATGTCTTTTTTCAACCCAAATAACTATGTACCTATGTAACTATGTAATGAGGCAACAGACATACAACATTTATAGCTGATTGTAAAAAGCTAATAAATATGTTGTGTGTGGACCAACAAATGTATATTCCAAAAAACACAATATATTGACATTTAAAATATTGCAGGTGTGCCAGCTAGCACTCTCAAAACAGTTCCTATCGAGTTAACGTCAATCAGTTAACTCTCCTATCTGCTGTCAGTCATTCTCTCAACTATTTTTAGGAGTGCTTAAATCATAAGACCATACCACCCAGAATCCCAACATGTTTCACCCAAACTGGGCTTAGTCAGGGGCCAGGGTACAGATATGTATACAGTGCAGTAAATTAAAGCAGAACACACACACACACACCACCGCCACCACCAATGTATCTATTATCAGCAAATGCAGCCAATGTCAGAGCTCTGTAGACAGTTTGTGGATTAAGTGGAATTGACACGTTTTCATTTAATACGAGAGGTGAACTGGATTTCTGAGTACTGCTCCCTATCTGCAGGGAGTTATTTAGTAATATCTGCTTACTCCTACAGAGTTGCAAGGAAGTAATGATGCAGCTTGAAGTGTTGGGTTCAGCTCCCAGTACCAGGCATAATAATATCCCTGATGGCAAAATGCAGTTTGCTTTACAATACAAATGTAGACAGGTGTAAGTGGACTGTACAGACAGGTGGTTTTTTTTCATTCTGTACTATGGCTTAGAATAACATGTTTCCATTATGGCTATGAATACATATTGCACCCAATGTGTTTTTATACCACATGTAAATCCTCCATTGTTGATGACGAGACTTTTATTTTGATTCTAAAAAGAAAATCGTTTCCATTGTCCAATTTTCCAAAGCTCCATGGATGTAGATCCTTAGCAGAAGCTCCGTCCTCCTCTGTGATGCTCTGAAAGCCATCATCAGTCAGCAGCTGTATATACAGACAGGAATTAGGCTCCATTCACACAACACCCTGGTGTATGTATAGCATTGGGGATTTTACATGGCCTCTTTGTGGAACAGAAAACAAGCACGTTATACAGAGCATGTCAACTGTTCGGTGAAAAAATATGTCTGTAATGAAAATATGGATAAAATCCTGAACAAATACTAAAGACTGACTAGATTTTGGTTGGCAGACCTGATTGGACATCTACAACATATGCACCAACAGCTTCTGAATTTAATAACTTAATAAGGGATAAGGCATTTATATTTTTACATTTTCAACGATAATAACAAAATGAATATAAATATACATTAAAAATTTAGGCAAAACCACACACCCTCATCAAAAATGTTTTTCAGGATCTGTTTTCTGGCATGCCACAACCACTGGTCACATAATATAATTACACTTTTTTTAAAACTATATTTAATAAACAACCATAACAAAACATTTACAATTAAAATTAGTGATATAAATGCGTAAGTGAAGAAAGAGAGAGAGAGAGACTTTAGCTGCGACCACGGTCCCTTCAGCGGCTTTCCTACGGAGGAACACTGCTTCTCATCTTCACACTGTGGCGCTGTTGTGCGGTAGACCACAGCCAGCACACTCCCCACCAATGCCATAGTGTGCTCTAGAGAGAGAGACAGAGGAGAGGACAGGGGACACAGGGAATTGGGACAGGGGACATGGAGATTAGGGAAATGAGACAGAAGACAAGGGGCAGACGGAGGACATGGATTAACACAGCACCAGGAAATGTAGCTGGTGCCGGGCAGAAATTGTGATATTCAGACCATAAGATGCAGGCACTTTTTTCCCCAACTCTTGGGGGAGAAAAAGTGCATCTTATGGTCCCAAAAATACGGTATATCCAAAATATTCCTTTTTGCTTAAAGTGGATTCAAGACAAACTTTTTACTCATTGCATAATTGTGTTCCTTTCATATAGCTTATAGGTCATTCCTTAACCACTTGAGGACTGCAGGGCTAAACCCCCCTAGTGACCAGGCAATTTTTAGCTAAATTGGCCACTGCAGCTTTAAGGCCAAGCTGCAGGGCCGCACAACTCAGCACACAAGTGATCCCCCCCCCCCTTTTCTCCCCACCAACAGAGCTCTCCGTTGGTGGGGTCTGATCGCTCCCCCCATGTTTATTTTTTTTTAAATAAATATTATTGTTTTGTTTTTTTTTGTTAAAAACCCCTGTTTCTTTAAGTTTATTCCCTCCCTCCCCACAGCCAGCCAATTATGGCGATCGGCTGTCATAGGCTTCTGCCTATGAGAGCCGATCGCTCACTTGTCCCCCATGGGGACAGCCGTGTCACTCGGCTGTCCCCAGTGCAGCGCTGCTGCTCATCGCAGCGCTGCACCTAGTAAATAGACGGCGTGATCGCCGTCTAACAGTCTCCCGAGCGGCAATAGCCGCTCGGAGACTGAAGGCGGGGCGGAGCTCCGCCCTCCGAGCATGAGATGCGCGCGCACCATGCACGCGATCTCATGCAAAACAGAGCCCCAGGACTTTACGCCAATTGGCGTTAGGCGGTCCTGGGGCTGCCGCCGCGGCCACGCCTACTGGCGTGACGCGGGCGGCAGGAGGTTAAGCCAAATACTTTAATTCCCTATAAACTACACAAGCCTCGCCCACAGCTCCTTTTGTACCTTGGCACTGTAGCAAGGGCTTCTGGGAGCTCAGTCTGGGCAGGAGGAGGAGGAGGTTACTAGCCATTGATTTCAGAGGCAGAGGGGAGGGGGGAGGAGGAGAGGGGACTGAATTTACACACAGGCAAGCTGATAGCATCTCCAGCCCTCAGCCTGTGACAATGTGACAAACAGAACATGGGTGCCCTCATTCACATGAATAAATAATCATAAACTTTTGAAGCTGTTTTCAGCTACATATGCTGTGTAAACTATCTAAACTTTAGATAAGATATATAGACAAGTTACTTGTTATAGTTAGTTTTTCATCTCGGAACCGCTTTAATATAAATGCAATAAATGTAACCCACTGTGATATTTTGGAGATGAATGGTCTGTCAGGTACAAAAGACCAATAAAGTGTGCTAGGTAATGTTTTTTTTTTAAGTTTGTAAATATTTTGCCAGCCACACTTCTGTTCTCACCTGTCATTACAGATATATTTTTGTGTAGAATGGAAAAACCGTATAAAGATGTGACCTTTTCCAAACATCCAGCCACCATGTGATGTGTATGGCCCATTACTGAGCTGCGACTTGGCGACGCTACATACAACACAGTGAAGTATTCTGCTGCTGAATCCTTCAAAGGTGTTCCATCTGAAAGTGGATCAACACAACTTGTCTGATAAGAATCATGCAAATAGTAGCTTTCACCCAGTGATAATTATTCACATAAACTTTATAACTTTATGGTAAGCCCTTTAAAACATCTTTACTTTTTGGCAGTCCAATGGGGGCAAGAAGGGGAGTGTTAGCTTAAAGAGAACCTGAACTGAAAATAAAAAGTCAAAATAACCATAACATACATTGGTGGCAGTGGTGGGATATGGATTCTCTTTGATCCTTCAGCTGAGGTAATCCTGAGAGAACCCCCTGCTGTGATCGGTTCCTACCAGTCTGGAGAAGGAGGCTTTTTATTAGCTTCTGTCCACCTAATCTCTGATGGATGAGCTATAAACTTTCCAGGGATGCTTGGGAACCGCTTTCACACATAGGTGAGAAGAGCTGTAATTAGAAGCTACCAGAGAGCCAGGGGGAAGAGAAAAAAAAAGTGTATTTAACCCAAGCAAAATATCATTTTGTGAGGTTTTGCAAAGAGACTTGCGTTTGGGACTCCATGACGCATTCGATATGTCATATCGACGGCGTCATACACAGGTCATACTTACCTCCTGTGTAGTCTACTCCTCAATCTCTTTCTCCTCTCCTGCATCCCATTTGTTCACTGTGATCAATGGAATTCTCTGTACTCCCATTTAAAAATGGCCATTACCCCATAACAGCTTCCTGGTCAGCACACTGTTAAACTGTAATATAGCCTACTTGAGCCATAGGGAAACATGGACATTACCTTGCACATTCAGTTGTAACTGACAACTGCTGATATATAATTCCAAAAAAGGTGGTCAGCACCTTCAATAACAATGCTCTTTTACATTAAAACATAGCTCTTTATTAAAAAAGTATGCTTTGTCCATCTTTTTTACGGATTTTAATAATTTTTGAATAAAGAGCTATGTTTTAATGTAGAAGAGCATTGTTATTGGAGGTGCTGACCACCTTTTTTGGAATTTTGACTGACAGCAGATGGTATATTTCAGTTCTGACAAAATAGTGTTAGAACTAGAAGGGATCACTGTAAGAAGAAATTGGTGAGAGAACTGACCATGAGGTAAGCATGTAATATTCATTTGCATCTACATGACGTAGATGCAAATGAATATTACATTTTAAATCATTTTACTCGCTTCAGGTTCCCTTTAAGTTTGATGGTATACAGATCAGGCTAATGAGCCAGTCCACATGGTGAGCTGTAAGTGTTCATGCAGATGGGTAGCATGGGGTGTAGTGGATAGCACTTGTGCTCTGCAGCACTGGGTCCCTGCTTCTAATCCCAGCCAAGGCACTATCTGCATAGAGTATGTATGTTCTTCACATTTCTGCGTTTGCCTTCCTCTGAGCACTACAACTTTCTTCCACATCCTATAACATAAAGATAAGTTGATTGGCATCCACCTTTATTGGCCCTAGACTATGATGGACATATGACTAAGGTAGGAATTAGATTGTGATTCCCTCTGAGGGTCAGTTAGTGAGAACACTATACACATGATGTAAAAGTACTGTTGAAGATGTCAGCGCTATATAAATACTAGTTATTACTAATAGTTATTACTAATAGTAATAAAAATAATGGGTAAATAGCTATGTTTACAGACAAACAGCTTAAAGGGAATCTTAAGTGAAAATTAACTTATGAGATATTGATTTGTATGTGTAGTACAGCTAAGAAATAGCACAGAAACCAGTCCATATTGTTTCCATTACAGGAAAAGTTAAGAAACTTCACTTGTTATCTATGCAAAAGAACTTCTCTGAACCCTCTGAACTGTGTCAGCTACAGTGCTGTTTTCTGAGGCACTTATACTGCAAAGAAACAGTGAGGCACAAATTCAGATAAGATTTTTACAGCAGGGAAGATTATGGTCATTAGCCCTGCTCTGTTTCATAGTTTAAAATACAGTGTGGTTTGTAAATTGCAAATATGATAGAATGATGCAATGCTATGAAAAAAAGCTACATACCTGAAATAAAAACATGAGACTCTTTTCTTTGCTACTAATGTTCTGTTAATTATTTGTGCTACACATACAATTCATTATATCATAAGGTTCTTTTTGCTTTAGTGTTACTTTAATGTCTGTGAGATATAGCTTTACTAAGATTATTTTTTTGGGGGGAGGGGAGTTTTCACCACTGTCTACCTAATTGCAACAGCTGTATCTGTGGGCGTGATGCAGCAAACTCCTTGCGCTTCACCATAGCGAGACGCGTGATAACCCAATAATGCGCATGGAGCTAAGGGTTTACAGTCGGTGCTCCCCCTGCTCTAATAACGGTAACATTGCTGTGTGCTCCCTGTGCACGGCTACTTTACAGGAGTTTACTGCACCAGGCCCTATGTTCCTGTGTGAATGGTGGGCACACACTATAATACACTCACAGAATCTGGCTGGCAGCAGGTACAATCTGCACTGAGGTGTACATGTTCCTGAACTAGCGTGTACTGACTTGTACTGTGTGTGAGTCTACAGTACATTCACCAAGACTCCTTTAGCATACATGATGCAGATCAGAGCTATATTGACAAGTTATGTTAGATACAAAATGGATAGCACGTCTTCGGAACTCAAATGAGAACCATTGTTGTCAAGCTGTGTCTCATTATAGGCAGCTATTCATGTGTGTAGCATAGCGTTAACTAGCAGCACCCGTCATCCGTGATACACCCTATGAAAGCCTGCCATCCAGCCAAGCCAGTCTGTATAAACATCTTCCCACCCCAGCCATTCTCATGTTAATCCCTCTGCCAGTACCTGAGTCAACACTTTCCAACTGAAGCAAGATTCTTTACCTAGAGCTTAAGGCCAGACCATCCCATGTGCTTCATTAACAACTGTGGTATTTTTTATCATTATTATTATTTATTGTATTTATAAAGCGCCAACATATTACACAGCGCTGGACATTAGTTTAGGTTACAGACAATATTTAGGGGTGACATACAGCAAAATGACAATACAGGAATACAAGAAAACCAGATCACACAGCACAGTATGAGTACCAGGTAATGCTTAGTCAGTCACTGGATGGGAGCATGGAGATTAGGCAAGTTAGGTTCACTCAGATGCATAGCATGGGTTCACAGTAATGGAGGTGCATGATCATGAGGTAGGACACAAAAGGAGGAGGACCCTGCCCAAAGGCTTACAATCTAGAGGTAGAGGTAGGGACACGAGAGGTAGGGGGGCTAGAGTTCCGTTGTGGGTTTAGAGCAATTGTGAGGGGTGGTAGGCCAGATTGAAAAGGTGAGTTTTGAGGGCCTTCTTTAAGATGTTGAAGGAGGGGGCTGTCCTAATGGGTGGAGGTAGAGAGTTCCAAAGTTTTGGAGCAGTTCTTGAGAAGTCCTGGAGGCATGCATGGGACTGTGTGATGCGGGAGGCGGTCAGGCAAAGTTCATTGGAGCACTCACAGAATACACTCACTCATTATTTAGCAACTAATAAGACTGAACAGTCATCTGGATTCATTTCTGAGCTCTTAGTATATAAATACAGTAGAGTCTCGGCTATCCGGCACTGACGGGGATTGACTGATGATGGATAAGTGTTCTTTATGGTTGCTTGAGACTCAATGTTAAAAATAGACCAGGCTAATACAGTTAGCGCTATACCCCACTCTCAGGGGCAAACCCAGGATTTTCAAGGGGCGGATTCCTGAAAGGACTCCCTCAGCCATGCACAATACAGTATAATAATATGGTAAGACATCATGCTGGGTACACATAATGCAATTTCCCATCCGACTTACAATTATTTCCCGCATGTTCGATCTGCTCCCGATCAACAATGGGATCAATCAGGAGCGGTTTGGATACAGAAAGTAAAGAGGACAGCTGACATTGCTACTGAAGAGGAAAGTGAAGCATACACACAGCAGGGCACAGGGCTGTGCTCAGACCTGGCTCTGTGCTCTGTTAAGTTCCCCAGAGCTGCTTCATGCTCTGTACACACATTGCTGCTCCATGCTCTGTACACAGACTGCTGTTCCTTGCTTTGTACACACAATGCTGCTCCATGCTCTGCTCTGTACACACAATGCTGCTCCATGCTCTGTACACACATTGCTGCTCCATGCTCTGTACACAGACTGCTGTTCCTTGCTTTGTACACACACTGCTGCTCCTTGCTTTGTACACCCGCTGCTGCTCCATGCTTTGTACACACGCTGCTGCTCCATGCTCTGTACACACACTGCTGCTCCATGCTCTGTACACACACTGCTGCTCCATGCTTTGTACACACACTGCTGCTCCATGCTTTGTACACACACTGCTGCTCCATGCTCTGTACACACGCTGCTGCTCCATCCAAAGTCAACTGTAGCAGAGAAAGAAATGGGGCGGTGCTGGGAGCTGCATGATACCTCCATATTCTGGTGTCTCAACTTGTTCCTGTCCCCAGACACTGCACCAGCCCTGGTCTGAGGGGGGATTCTGGGTAGCTGTAATCTCCCCCCCCCCCCCCCCGCCTTTGCCTATGACTCTATGTACATGCCATTGGACTCTGTATTAAATGTTAAAATACAGTATTTAAAAGTATATAAACCTTGGGGGAGCCATGGCACTTACCTTGCCATTAATTGCCATTTTATTTTTTTTAGTTCAAGTTTGTTTTAAGCACAGCACAGCCCACAAACAAGTGTAGCTGTTCTTACTGAAACTATGCTGCCTCTAACTTGGCTCTGCCTAACGAAAAATTAACTCCGGGTTTCAACAAACAAACAAACAAAATAGTTTCAAAGAAGACCAGGTTAATGTTCCTGGAAGTCCTGTTCAAATGAGTAGATGTTAAGAAGAGACGGTCAGTTTTTGTTTACAGTAATTCCAACCTTGACTTGCTGATGTCACAAGCAAGATGGCAGCTTTCCCATTCAAACAAACAGAATTCCCAGAGAGCTCATGGTGACACACAACCACTAGGATAGTATAAGGGGCTAAAATAGACCAAAAAAAACCTCAGACTGAAAGGCAATTCTGAGTATAATTTAGAATTTTTAAAACTGAAGATATTTGTGCTTATTCAACTTTGAGAGAGCACCTGTGGTTTCCCATGATGCATCGTCCCGTGACCCCTCCCACCCAGGTAGACGCTACTTCAAGCTTCTCCCATTGGGCCGCCGCTACAGGACTATACCATGCAAAACCTCCAGACGGAAGAACACCTTCTTCACCCAAGCGGTTCGGCTGCTGAACTCCAACCTCCCCCTGTCAGGCCTGCCTTCTGGCATGCCCTAACGGGGCCTTCCAGCTAGTCCTCGCCGCTGCCCGCCCTGGTTCTCACTGCCCTGGGCAGTATGGGGGCCACCATTAATCATCATCATTATAACTATTATCATTACTATTATCAGTATTGACTGTTCCTGCACGACAGGAAGAACACTAACTGATGACTGGGGTCTGCTACAAATGTGGGTTAGACCAATACCATTACTGTAACTCCAACTGTTTGTGTTGTGTTGTGCGTTTTATTTTCCTATACTATGCCTATGCCATGTGTACCACAAAGAATTCCGAGTACAGCTCTGCTGTACTTGGCGAAATAAAATTGATTCTGATTCGGATCACTCCCAAATATGCAAATCCTCTCTTTATGCCGCTAAAGCCAGGCACACATTTAGAGCTGCTGGTGTATAGTAAGCCTGTAGCTTATAGATTTTACAGAGCCAAATCAACCCAACATGCATGCAGCCTGGTTCAGACTTTCTGGTCCTCATCAGTGCATGGCATGGATTGATATGGCTCTATGGGATAAGGACCAGAAAGTCCTAAACAGGCTGTATGCATGTTGGATTGATCTTAAAGATGATTTGTATGTATCATGGGAAACCACAGTTGCTCACTTAAAGCTGAATTAGTGCAAATTACATACATACAAACAAACAAACAAAAAAACAAAACAAAATAAAGCCCTAAAATGATAAGGAAGGTACTACTGGAAACATAATGTAATATCCACATCTGTTATTCCAAGTTGCAGAGAATATCATGTAGGTTTGATGTTCTGTGTACATTTATTGCAGGTTTGATATCTGTAAATAAGTTGACTACACAACAAATTACACACAAGGACTCACGTTCAAACAAATTGCTCGTATTGTTTTATAAACTATTAATAAGTATTCAAATAATGTCTAAGCCAAAATGTCATAGTTATGTCACATTCAATGCATTCCATAGTCATTGGAGTGTAAAAGCCTACAGAAATAAAATATAATTTTAAGAATGCTAAATTCTTACATGAAACGAAAAATGGTTCCCCTAGGTTATTGGACACAGCAAGTCATTGGATTCCATTGCCCCAATACTAGCTAACGTATTATATTTATGTGAAAAATATTTTTTCTCCTGTTTCTGAGATTTTAGCCTGTAGCATTTACTAAAAAATGTTTTGTAGTTAATTGAAGATGGTGTAATGTCATGTCCTGTAGAATGTCATTTTTTTCTCATATAGAAAAACAGTCATACTCACTAAATCCCCTAGATGGCAGACTAGATTAGATTCATATTACACTATGGAAATATACAGAATAGTCTATGCACACACATACACACACTATACAAGGCTTTCTCAACCAGGGTTCCTTGAGTACTCTGCAGGGGTTCCTTGGTATTTTTCCCCATCGTGGGGAAAGTATGATAAAGCACATTATAATAGGGGGGTACTGTAAAAATGAGCACTAATTTGGGGGTCAGAATAATAATTAGCAAATTATTAAAAAGCTCTAGGATAAGGAAACAGTACTGTAATAAGGGTGTAACGATTGGTGTCAGCATGCAGAGAGAATCTGATTATTGGTGATCTGCAGTATCACCAAAAATGCAGATATATACCTGATTATTGATGATCTGCAGCATCACCGATAATACAGATATATTGCTAACCTCTGGACACATAAGGTATGTGAGTGTTCAGAGCCGGGACAAGGTCTTCCAGCACCCAAGGCTGAGACACCAAAGTGCGCCCCTCCATTCCTCCCACCCCGGCCGTTACACACTGATTGATATTAGACTAAGAGGCGCCACAGGGCCCACAACCTCCCCAACACCTTAATATCTAGTTATCTGGCTTGCAGTCCCTGCCATGTATCCCCTTTTCTTATTTCTTTCTGCTTCAAACACAATTAGGAATGACAGCTGAATGAATTATGCGCCCCCTCCTACACTGCGCCCTGAGGCTGGAGCCTCTCCAGCCTATGCCTCGGCCCGGCCCTGTGAGTGTTTGGTGTAACAGTAATACTTTGAGCAATGCACCAGCAGTGCTGGAATACTGCTTGGGAAGGCACAGGAACCTTGCAGCAGCCTGAGGCTCTCCAAGGGGAGGAGTCAGGCTGGAGGTAGGAAGGACCAGGGAGTGAGTGAAGGTGGATGTCACTATCTGGTCTGGAGACTATCTCTTAAGGGGAGAGATAGCTCTCGAGGTCGGGCACGTCTGGTCGGTAACACACTGACAGATAAAGTACAAAGACAGAAGGCTGATTCGGTATCCAAGGCAAGCAGGGTCTGGCAATGGTATATCAGATATGCGAGGTACCGAATCAGAAAACAGAGGAGTAGTCAGAAAAGCAATAAGTCATAACAGATATCAAACAATGCCTAGTCTGAGTGCGAGGTCCTTGGTCTCAGCACCCTGGAACTAGTCTGAATAAATACACAGATTAACAGTACTAGAAAACTGGCTAAGTGTGAATTCCCAGGTCCACCTGGTTCTAACACACTGTAGGATCTGACTAAAGGTCTGAGTGCTTCCACGTAGTGATCGCAACGGCAGACAACCAGCAACTGACAAGCAAGTTGTATATATAGTTGCAGGACTCTGCCGCCCGCCCGAAACACTCAGCCAATCTGGAGTCCATCAGGAATCAGCTGATCATCCTGATCAGCTGACACATCTCCTGCTGGCATAAAGGTCCTGACTTCTGGCGCGCGCGTGCATAGCTCTAAACCTGTGTGAACTAACAGGCTCAGCCACACCAGCTGCACGCTGCTGCGTGCAAGCCGCCGCGCTGGACGCGGAATCAGCCGCCTGACTGTTGTTGCATGCAGCGGCTTTCCGCGTCCCGCTCTGCCGCCAGACACACGCTTCCGCGTGCAAACCGCCGCACTGGACGCGGAATCAGCCGCCTGCTCAGTAGCACTCGCGGCGGCTTTTCCGCGATCTCTCACAAAGGGGCACTGTAATAGGGGGTAGTAAAATAAACAGCCTCACCGAATTTTAAAGACCATGCCTTCTGTAAAATAAATGCAGGGGTTCCTTGAGATCCAAAAGTTATTTGCAGGGTTCCTCGGGGTAAGGTTGAGAAAGGCTGCTCTATACATTACTGTATTAGAGATATCATGTACCCTACATTCAAAGTGCAGATATCATATCCCTGACAAAACAAGTGGAGATACAAGGTTTCAATTCCCACACAACAAGAGCGATATGTCAAGACTCAGAAGACGAACATTATTTTCAGACAATACATTTGCGCAGACTTAATAGGATATGCAAATACGCGACCGGGTGAACGAAAGGTGAAATTATCACATGGGGTGGCAGTAGCCTAGCAATGCGTCTGTATAGCACTCAGCCTCAAACTATCACCCAACGGATTGAGTCCCAGTCCCAGAAATGTCCCAGCAGGCTCTAGTGACCCATCAGTGATCACTCACTCTCCCGTGATATAACTGTGGTCACTTGGTTTCCTGTAGCATAAATTATATAGCTGATTGCTGGTTCTTCTTATAACAGAAGCTGCACTGCAGATAAAAATACATTATGGCATAGATAGGGAGGAGGAGGCATCTCTTGGAGACTCACATATTGAAGCGGCAGGACTTTTTCTAGAGAAAACAACATCTGGCTGAGTAAGCAGGAAATGTAGGCACCAGCTATAGGCAGAAGTTTGGGCGACACCATTGATGTCCATTAAAATAGCGATATTGAGGCAAAATTTGGGCACCCCGATGTTTATCGGGTGCCACGGGCACGCAAATTATCACTCAATGCCACTATTTATATTGGCACCTATGGCTGTGCTCCAAACATTGTGTTTTTGTTTTATTCTTGCAGTGCAGATGCTATTGGTGGCAGAGGGGTTAAAGGATACATCTGAGGATTATAATAAAATAAGATTTACTTACCTGGGGCTTTCTCCAGCCCCTGGAAGCTTGTGTGTCTCTCTCCCCAGCTCTGCTCCAATCCGATCTTCCCTCCAGAGCAGCCGCCGACCCCGCCAGGTCGGCAACCTCTGTGTGAGAGCACTTCTGCACCATTCGTGGTTGCGTTTTTGTAGGCGGGAGCATTCTGAGCATGCGCAGTATTTGTACACCTGCGCAGAACACTCCCGCCGATGGGGGCCCTCGCGGGTCCCATCTGTCAAGGCAGGATGAAAAATCTTGTTCATCCTGCCTTGACAAAGGGGACCTGCAAGGGCCCTGAAACAATTACTGGCTACAACTTTGTTTATGCAATAAAGGATTTGAAATCAAATTGATGTTTGGCGTGCAGACTGTTTCTATACCATTAGCTACTACAAGTTGCATCTGTGTCCATACAGTCCTGTACCCAGCAGAGGTGTGCAACCATCCACCAACCATACTATTACCCTTCAGAACCTCACCATTCAACATATTTCCAAACTAATTTTCAGATAGCGTCTTGGCAACCCATAACAACATCAACTTCTTGTGTGTTGTTAGACATGGTTATGACAAAACAACAAAGTCATCTGAGTAAGTGCTGATGCCTGTCTACAAGTAAAGAAGAGGTGGCAGTGTAATGGTCAGAAAATGAATGAATTACCGGTACTTTCTAAAACTGTATACCTGGCATGTCTAGTCCTGTTTTCCTTTCTGTTGCCTTGAACAGTCCTCCTTCCTACAGCACCTAGAGCTGAGAAGAAAGAAGGTCCAGAAACCACCAAATACACAGAGGAGTGGTCATGTGACAACTATTAGCAAGGTTTATATTAATGACACAAAATCTAGTAAGGAGTGAACTATAGGGTAATTGTCTGTGACTCCTCTATAATGTTAGTCTGTGCAGCAGCCATAAAGAGGGACAGTTATGGCATAAATAAGGACAGTTATGGTTCAACAAATGCAACCAAAATTGACTAATCCAGCAATTTCAATTCTCTAGGGTTTTGGTCTGCTCAGAAGAGTCTGACACACTATGGGCTCTATCCTATTCCCTAACTTGTCAGCGTTAAGAGCTGGCGAGTTCTAAGAGGCGACGATAACATAAGGGATTTAAAGACTCACTTGGACGATTTTAATGCCCACAAGTTCTTTACACCCTATCCTATTCGTCTTTTCATGCTGCAGGGAAGCAGTGCTTCCATCCAACATAAGTGTTAGTTTAGACCTGCTAGGAACAGGTCTACAGTAAAGTTCCTATTGCATGTCTTCTGCAGCATTAACCTGGTGTTTGAAAGCCTCTCATATACTAAGGATACCCTCAGAGCTCCCCATTGGACATGTGCTGCATGTCCCTATCTACCGCTACTTTTCCAATACCTCCAGCCCATTGGTCCCCAAAGCACCAGTCCTCCCAGCAGCTCAACCGTGCACCAGCAGCCTCATCACTACCTGTGTTCGCGGCACTGGCAGGAACATCCACCACCTCATCACTCCTCCACTCTGTCACTCTGTAATATAGGCAGCCTCGGCAAAGTAGCTTTAAACCTCCCATGGACCAATGAAGAGCCCCAGTGGGAGCGTCAAAGATGTTTTGCTGGTGCTGCCTGTATTCCAGAGTAATGGAGTCTCGGGAAGGCATAGCGTGGCACCAGATGTTCACGACGGTGCGCGGGCCGTGTACACAGCTAGCAACATGGTGGGTGGCTGAACTGCTGGTATGAATGGGGAATCGGCGGGTAGTGTTGATCAGTGGATGTAGTCCAACAGGGAGCATTGGCCAGGGAATCAAAAGAATACAGAAATCTTTTTTTCATTTTAACAAAATTTAACTACTTTTTACACTAAATTTGCAAAGGGTCAAAAGTGACCCTCTAAACCAACTTACCTGGAAGGGGACAGAAAACTGGGGGTCCCATTATTAAAGGAGCCTCCCAAAGTCCAACATAAGCCCCACCAGGACCAATCATCACATGCATGGGACAGGGGCGTAATTACAGGGGAGCAGCCCCTGTGACCGCAGGGGGCGCCAGAGCTGTAAGGGTCCCCCAACTACTACTTCACTCCCTCCAATAAAGGGGTCCATCCTTCAGATCAGGTGTTTTTGTGGCTACACTTGCTATGAGTGTAAAGCGTACAATGTCTACATTCATTTCATGACCCTTGAAAGATGGGCCGTCAGGCTGTGAAGATCACCAGGGATAGGCAAAGGAAAGAGAGTGAACATTGGGAAGCCCCATGATAGTTACCCCCCTGGCATGGAGGTAGTTACCTCCACCTTCTCCTGTACTCAGGAGGGGGGGGGTATGGGCACCTAATGACCGTCCCATAATATGGACAAGGGCTTTGTAGGAAAGGGAGAGGCTCCCCATATCATGTACCATGAGGGCTGGTATGGTTTAGTATGATGGAGCCCCACAAATGCTGACTCAGCCATCCTGGTTATTCCAGCCAGCATAGATGAGAAGGGGTTAATTAAAGCCTTTGGAGAAGAGGGACTACATTATTATTTATTTTATTATTAAATTAATATAAGCTTTAAAGCTTTCTTTAACCTTTCTTTACCTATGCAGTTTGGTATAGCCAAGACATTCGTTTTTTTTTTTTAATGAAGTTATTTCAAAACTTTTAACGGGTGTAATGGCTTTTTGCAGTATCTAAGTAGCATTGGCAGCTGGTAGACAGAAGATATCTCACGTAGAACCAGTGGCATAGCAATAGGGGGTGCAGAGGTAGTGACCGCATCAGGGCCCACCCCTCAAACACAGTATTAGCTCTTTATTGGTCCTGTGCTGATAATATTCACTTCTATAGTTGATTTGAATAGTAGTGATCATTAACACACAGTTTCCCATCCCCTTCTTGCACCTCTGACACTGTGCTTGACCTTGATTGGTTGTGGTGTGTTGCATCAATTGTTATCTATAGCATGCTTGGGGGGGCCCCAATGCTAAATTTGCATTGCAGCCCACGGCTTCTTAGCTACGCCACTGTGTAGAGCAACTTTACAGCCAGAAATGGTTATCCATTCAATAGCCTGTTTGGTGAGAGTGAACCTTATTATTCCACTATGGGTGGTTTGTGTGGTCATGTGCAATTTCAATTGACTTTGCTCAGACTTTGCAGAGGGCAGCAAGTTTCCCTCAAAGCAGAGTTTGCTGTAAAGCCTTCTTGAAGTCTGAAGTGAAATGTAAATGGCTAGCTATAACTTGACAAGAAAAAAAAAGAATCCAGCCAAATAGACACTGAGCTCCGCTATAGCCGTAGTTCACATTATTGCCTATGGCGGCACCCAAAATCCTCGGCCCTGCAGCGCACTTCTACCTGACTCAAATTAGCAGGAGTTTTTGGATATAGTAAGGTAGGAGACATTAGTCAAACTTTAGGTTATTGGTGCTCAATTTTTTTAGTTAGTTGATATGTTTGGGGTTACATAAGGGTTAACAATAGAAATGTGATCAATATGGTGCTAATAACTCCAGTTTACATGAAAATGTTATACAAATTGTATGCAGGTTGTACTTGGGCCAATTAATATGTACTTCCTACTGATTTGCACTGGCCAATTTCCAAGCTTCACAGAGCTTATAAAAACAGGGAACACCAAGAGCCCCAATAGTGTAATATGTACTGGTAAATGGTTACTAGATAGAGTAAATATTAACACTCACAAACCAGGGTTACCATTAGGCAACCACTGTAAAGGCAGGTGGGGAGATTTCCCTGACCCCACTCAGGAATAAGAAGTCGCTCTCTGTAGATGAGAAAAAAGGGGGTTCAACCCTCCACCCAGGGTGGACTCAATATTATGCAGGAGAACAGAGGCGCCAAAAGGATAAAAGGAAGCTAAATGAGCTTAAAAACCAAATTCTTGGTAGATAGAGGAGGTAGTGGTGGACTTACCTCCTCCAAGTAGACACACAACGACTGTAGTAAAGACAGTCAATATATTTTATGTATAAACTCCAAATATGAAACGCGTTTCGCAGGTTTGATCCCGCTTCATCAGGCAATAACAACAGAGCAATAGCATATGTGGTCAGTAGAAGAGCCAGAATCCTCTAGACAGAGGTGATGAAGCGGGATCAAACCTGCGGAATGCATTGCATATTTGGCGTTCATAAATAAAATATATTGACTGTCTTTACTACAGTCGTTGTGTGTCTACTTGGAGGAGGTAAGTCCACCACTACCTCCTCAGTTTACCAAGAATTTGGTTTTTAAGCTCATTTAGCTTCCTTTTATCCTTTTGGCGCCTCTGTTCTCCTTCACAGAGCTTGTATTGGTCACGGACAGCACAAAGGGTTATGATGAGGGCTAGTGTAAGGAATTTGGCAGGGAATAGGTTTTAGTGAAAGGTATAAGGGAGTTGGAGGAGAGGGGGAGAATATGAGAGAGAAAATGCCAGGGGACAGGGCTAGGGATAGGCAAGGCAGAGGCTGCTGTCTTGCTATTAGATATTTGACCTGATTGTTTGTTATTGTCTTGGCTTTTTAATTCAGACATGAGTGTCTTCACGCTAATGCGCAGGTGTGGGCCAGAAGCTTCCCTCTACTGAGGTAAGTATCTAACTTTTTTCTTACAGATGTTCTTTAAATGAAAACAAATGTGGTTCTTCATAATAACCAAGAGAATGATGAAAAGTTTGCTTAACTCTCTGTTACATATTGTGCAAAATCTAGAACAGGTTAGGATAGAGACTTCTAAAGACCTAAACAATGTAGAAAATAAACATTCATTAATCTATGAGTAATTGCAAAACATGTAGAAAAGATCACCAGCCTGTTTCCATAATGCTGGGTCCCAGGGGCATAACTATAAATAATGCCCCCCCCCCCCTAGCAAAACTTTGATGGGGTCCCCAATGTCCACACCCTTACCCATATCTACCCCTGGTGACCCTCAGAGCCTGGGGGCCCATTGTTCAAGACTCATAAAACAAATGTGACCATAATCTTCATGCCCATAACATGCTTATCCACAAAAACGCCTGATCTGAAGGAGGGATCCCTTTATCAGAGGGCATGAAGTAGTAGTTGGGGCCCCCTTATAGCTTGGGGGCCCCCGGCGGTCGCAGGAGCTGCTCCCCTGTACTTATGCTAAGTCCCTAATCAGTGAATAAAATATCAGTAAGAATTAATGAATGAAGACTAAACTACATGATATATGAATGTTGCATCCACACTGTATACTAGGTCTTAATAGCCTACTGTGTTTTTGTGATAGATTCAGATTTTGTGTCAAATTGATCCATATTTTATTTTATTTTGGCAACCTCTTAGGATTGTAGCTTCATTACAGCAGAAGTGTTGGAAAATATATGAGGATTGGCTCCTGGAGTTCAGCTATGGGCCAGCTAATCAGCTCTCTACAGTTGTTTATTTTTCCAACTGCCCACAAGATCCATTTATGACCAGCAGAAATGCTTTTGAAGAGAATCAGATTTCCGGGAGGGGTGTGTGATGTAGCCTGAGAGTAACATCAGCGTGAATCGCTAATTCTTCTGGGGTGGTCCCATCGCACTGCTTGCACAGTTTCAAAACAGGAGCTCATCATTTTGTGTTACCAACTTATGAATGTTGGGAAAATGTGGGCACAGTGAGTGTGTCCAATAACACGCCCGCCTGTATTCTCCACACGCAGTTTGGTGGTTTATCAAACCTAGCTACCCTCTGCAATAGGTACCCTAATTTAGTTTTGCAAGTCTAAAGTCTTTTAGGTATTTGTTTCCTTAACTCAGTCATACAGATTATCTACGCTACATCATATGCATGCAAAATGTTTCAATCATTAAACAGGGCTTTAAAGGAATCATCAGCCAAAACAGCCTCCCCATGATCTACTTACCCGGGGCTTCCTCCATCCCCTTGCTGCCAACACGTCCCGTGCCACAGCTCCGCTCCCGGCCTACCGTCCCGGGGTCCCCGCCGGTGTAGTTCTGTGCCTGCGCAGTACACTCCGAACAACGTGGACTTGATTGACAGCTGCACTCACACAGGTGCAGTAGAGGATGACCTCGAGGTCGGCCTCTGCACTGGCGGGACTGGCGTCTGGGAGCGGAGCTGTGGCATGGGACGTGTCGAGGAGGCCCCGGGTAAGTAGATCGTGGGGTGGCTGTTTTTGGCTGATGATTCCTTTAAGTACAGTTGTAAATTTGGAAATTTGGCAAACACTGACTAAAGTAACATTCTGATCTGCAAAGATCAGAGAATATCTGAAACTTGCAACAGAATGTAAAAGGTTACTCCACTTTATTACAATATAGTACTCTATATAACTTATTTTTCAGCACAGATGACTGCTGAAGCTAAAGGACACCTGTATGCATCGTAGACTGTTGCCCAAGATAATCACCAACAACTGTTTGAAGTGACTAAAGTCTGTGTGTTGGTAGCATTTAACATTCCCACTGCCGGCTTAGTATGGTGGAGCCCCACGCAGGTTGCCTCAACCATCCTGACTATATCAGTCTGCATGGGCTAGAAAGGGTTTATTAAAGCTTTGGAAGGGGTGGTACTTACTTTGTTTTTTTTTAAAGTAAAAAAAATGGCTTGGCCCCCCTTAAACTTTTATTTAACCCTTTCTCACCCATGCAGGTTGCGGATGGTTCACCTAGTGGACCAATGAGGAGCCCCAGTGGGAGCTTTTAAGATGCTTTTGTCAGGGGTCTAGTGTTCATTCTGCATAATCGAAGCAGCAGTGGTCGGTCCCAGCTAGTATGACAATACAGAAGCATTTGTAGTTGCAACAATTATCTGGGAGAATTGGTGCACTTTCTGCCATAAATGCAGGGATGCCAATATTTTTGGGCATGACTGTATATGTGTGTGTAATCAAAGTTCCAGGATGACTAAAATCAATGCTAGTTACTTGCTGAATATGAATGAGTTCAGCAAATGCACGGGGTCTACTACAATCATAATAGTAGGTACAGTAAAGAATGCTTATCTTCCTCATATTCATTTGTTTAGACTCCGACTCTTTGTGACCATATGTACTTTTGCATGCCAGATGTGTTTGTCAATTACTGCTTCTTTCAGCTATTGCATAGGCATGTTTATAGCTTCGCATATGCTATCTATCCATCTTAGCCTCTACCATCCTCTTCTTCTATTGCCCTCTATTTTTCTAAGCATCAAGAATTTCTCCAAAGAATTTGGTCTTCTCATTATGTGACCAAAGTATTTGAGTTTTAAAAGTAGTATCAACCCTTTTAGTGAACACTCTGACCTTATTTCTTTAAGTATTGACTGGTTAGATCTTCTGGCAGTCCAGGGAACTCTCAGTAGCTTTCTCCAAAACCACAATTCAAAAGCATACATTTTTCTACGCATGACCTTATGTAAAGTCCAACTTTTACAGCCATATGTTCCTTTTAGGAAAACCATAGCTTTAACTATCCTGATCTTTGTTGGTAAAGTTACATCTCTATCCATTATCATGTCCAAATTTGACATAGCTTTCCTCCCAAGCAACAAGTGTTAATCTCAAGGCTGCAATCACCATCTGCAGAGATCTTAAATCCCAAGGAGATTAAATCTGTTACAACTACTTTTTTCTTAATTTATTTGTGGACGGTTCAATGGAGCAAATTACATGATTTTGTTTTTTTGATGTAAAGCAGTAGATAGCAGCTTTGCCACTTTCTTGTTTGACATTCATTAAAAGGTTTTTCAATTCTTCCTCGGTTTTAGCCACCAGAGTGGTATAATCTGCATATCTCAGATATTGTTATTAC
The DNA here is from genome assembly GCF_040937935.1 of Hyperolius riggenbachi. Taxonomy (NCBI): domain Eukaryota; kingdom Metazoa; phylum Chordata; class Amphibia; order Anura; family Hyperoliidae; genus Hyperolius; species Hyperolius riggenbachi. The sequence goes on along the minus strand of NC_090646.1, from coordinate 491,986,564 downwards.
CGGTATTTCTGCCAGTAATTTTAATTCCAGAAAGTGACTCTTCCAAACCAGCTTTCCGAATTACATATTCTTTGGCATATAAGTTAAATTAAAAAGGAGATATTACAACTTGTCGCACTCCTTTACCAATTGTGAACCAGTCAGTTATTCAACAATCAGTTCTAAATGTTGCTTCTTGGTTTGCATACAGATTCCTCAAAAGACAAATGAGATGGCTTGGTATTCCCATTTCCATGAAAATCTGCCACAGTCTATCATGATCTACACAGTCAAAAGCTTTTAAACAGTCAATAAAGCAAAAATGTAAGTGTAAGTACAGTCTATGTCCTTTTTGTATAGCTGTTTTGTATATTCTTGCCACCTTTTCTTGACATCTTCTGCTCAGATCCCTTCCATTTGTGTCTTTATGGGTCCACAAGAACAGAAAAACAAATCGGCACAAGATGAGCTCCTGGCAGGTTGGGAGATGCAGGTGCAAAAAACAATTGTGCCTCCGGCAGACAATTGTATGATTAAAAAAGAACAGAGGATTTCCGGGCACCAATTCAAGTAGTCACCTTTAATCTATACTCCCAACACCTTCAGACATGTACATGCAATAAAGATCAGCCTAACAGCCGTTTCGCAGGAAACCTGCTTCTTCAGAGGCAGCAATACCAAGCTACCTATTGCTGCCTCTGAAGAAGCAGGTTTCCTGCGAAACGGCTGTTAGGCTGATCTTTATTGCATGTACATGTCTGAAGGTGTTGGGAGTATAGATTAAAGGTGACTACTTGAATTGGTGCCCGGAAATCCTCTGTTCTTTTTTAAGCATCCATTTGTGTCTTTCACCATTCCCACTTTTGCATATACCTTTTTTTTATATTGCCAATTTCCTAAAAAATACTATCTATTTTTTTCCAATTACATTGTTTGTTTCTATATCCTTGCACTGTTGGGTCAGATAAGCTCCCTTATGTCTGCAACCTCTGGGACAATATTACATACTTCAGTCCCTAGTTCCTTTAGGCATTCTGTCTACTAGATCTAATCCTCTGCAACCTCTAGGACAATATTACATACTTCAGTCCTTGGTTCCTTTAGGCATTCTGTCTACCACATCTAATCCTCTAAACCTCTTCTTCACCTCTACTACGAAGTCATATGGAATATTGTTAAGATCATATCTTGTTGGACTTCAGGTTTTTCCTGTTGTCTTTCTTTAATTCAAAAAAAATTCCAATTAGAAGCTGAAAACTAGATGAACAGAAGCAACCAATGTTATGCTTATCTTATACACCTACAAACAGCATTCCAAAACGTCAGCACACTCTAAAAGCGGGCGACTGCCATTGACCGAAACCTCGGCATGGCAGTGTCTTCAGCCGTTATGCTTTGGCATGAAAGACCAATGGAATAATATAGGCTGTTCTGCAGGAGTGTAGGAAACCATGTTGCCAGGAAAAACCCAGACACAGTCAGCTATAATCAGATATATAATCAGATATAAGGAAGACCTTTCAGCTTTCCTTTCTAATGTAGAAAGGTCTCTTTCTACCTGGTACTTACCAATCATAAACAGTTTGATGCTGAGGCAAATCATTAACACCCTGGTAAACAAATAACAGAAAAACAGTCTACATATTTAATAGGCAATTATTACTTTGGGCACCAGATAATGCTCAAGTGTTATTACTAATATGCATAATGTTCTGTTACCAATATTATACTATGCAGCCAAATCTTGAGACTGTAAAATTCAAACAGCGGCTCAGCTATATATTAGACAAGCAACGACACCCAATGTATACAGTCTTCCGACTTTTGGCTACACTGTTGCTGAAATTCAGCTATGTAAAAGCCAAACGTCTACTCTCACACTAAGCCTCCTACCTAGGATAAAAATAAATCAAAACAATCCAAAGTCAGAAGTTAAAAAATAGAAGAGACATCAAGAAATGGCTGATATCCGCCATGTAATTCAATCATATTGTTAATGTTCATATCCACATTCAGCCTGCACGTAATCATCTTTACTACTGGCAGACAGTGGCGTAGCTAGGGTATTTGACACCTGGTGCGGATAATTTACCGACACCCCCCCCCCCCCAAAATAAGCAAAACGCGCAGCGGCAAAAATATGGGTGTGGACATGACATCACAGGGGTGGAGGCAACTGTAATGTAACTGTAACAGTAAGGCACTGGGCTAATGAAGTAGCCAGAATAGTTGCCCTCAGCATAGGTTAGATAGGTAGGTGCCCCCAGTATAGGTTAGTTAGGTAGGTGCCTCCAATATAGGTAGCCAGTATAGTTGCCACCAGTATAGGCTAGCAAGTGGGTGCCCCCAATACAGGTTACATAGGTAGGTGCCCCAGTATAGATTACATAGGTAACTGTCCCCAGTATAGGTTAGATTGGTAGGTGCCTCCAGTATAGGTTAGATAGGTAGCTGCCCCCAGTATAGGTTAGATAGCTAGCAGGGTGAGAGGGTGGGCAGGTAGCTAGCCGGGTGGGCATAGGCAAAAAGGGGAGGGGGAAGAAGTGGTGCGGTCATGGAAGAATTGGGTGTGGTCATGGACCAGAATGTGGGTGTAGTCATGGGTGGTGACAAATTTACATGAATTTAGCAATGGTGGGACATTAGATTAGGACAGTGGTGGCGAACCTTTTGAAGGCCGAGTGCCCAAACTGCAACCCAAAAGTCACTTATCTATCGCAAAGTGGCAACAGCAATTTAAACTAAATACAAACGTTTTAACTCATACATGAACATTATGGAAAATCCAATTTGAAAATAAACTGTGAAGATAAACCATTTCATCCATCCTACTCCTGAAAAATGTATTCTTTTTTTTTAGAACCTTCCAGTTTTATTTTCTGTTTTAAAAAGCTAAAAAGTAGCTATTGTCTCATATGATGATGATCCAGCTTTTTCCATAGTCTTGCAGTTAGCAATCATGTGACTCTCAACAAGACAAATTCAGCAATCATGAGGTCCCCCATCAAGACAAAATCAGCAATCATGAGGCCCCCAACAAGACAAATTTGGCAATCATGAGGCCCCCAACATGACAAATTAAGCAATCATGAGGCCCCCAACATGACGAATTCAGCAATCATGAGGCCCCCAACATGACAAATTCAGCAATCATGAGGCCCCCAACAAGACAAATTCAGCAATCTTGAGGCCCCCAACATGACAAATTAAGCAATCATGAGGCCCCCAACATGACAAATTCAGCAATCATGAGGCCCCCAACAAGACAAATTCAGCAATCATGAGGCCCCAACAAGACATTCAGTAACCATGAGGCCCCCAACAAGACAAATTCAGTAACCATGAGGCCCCCAACAAGACAAATTCAGCAGTCATGAGGCACATAAATAAACAGCATTTTTAGGTAGCGACAGGAGGTTCCCAGTTTAGTTAGTGACAGATGCCCCCCAGTTTAGGTAGTGACAGGAGCCCCCAGTGTATGTAGTGACAGGAGCCCCTCAGTTCAGGTAGTGACAGGGGCCCCCCAGGGTATGTAGTGACAGGAGCCTCCAGTTTAGGTAGTGACAGGGCCCCCCAGTTCAGGTAGTGACAGGTGCCCCCAGTTCAGGTATTGACAGGCACCCCCCAGTTCAGTTAGTGACAGGTACCCCCCAGTTTAGGTATGACAGGAGCCCCCCAGTGTATGCAGTGACAGGTGCCCTCCAATTCAGGAAGTGACAGGGACCCCCCCAGTGTATGTAGTGACAGGAGCCCCTAGTTTAGGTAGTGACAGGGCCCCCTCAGTTTAGGTAGTGACAGGTGCCCCCAGTATAGATAGCCAGGTCTATAGGTGTCCCCAGTTTAAATAGCCAGATCTATAGGTGTCCTCAGTGGCAGTGGAGAGAGAAGAGAAGCGGTGCGGAAGGGAGGATGTTTCCCCCCCCCCTACCCTCACCTTGGGGCTCCTCCTCTCTCGCTCCCCCCTTTAGAATTAAGTGATGCAGCAGGCAGCGCCGCTGTGCCCGCCGCTTCTTTTCTCTCTCCGCTGCCACCCAAGGGCGGGCAAGGGGGGGGGGGGGGCAGCAGCTAGCCAGGGGAGCGTGCATGCCCCATTTTGCCCTATGTAGGGACGCCCATGGCATGGTAGGCAGAGTGGGCAGATAGGTTGCCGGATGGGCAGTTAGGTAGCTGGGTGGGAGGGTAGACAGTTAGGTAGCCAGGTGGGCAGTTAGGTAGCCGGGTGGGAGGGTAGGCAGTTAGGTAGCCGGGTGGGCAGGTAGGTAGCCGGGTGGGCAGTTAGGAAACCGGGTGGGCAGTTAGGTAGCCGGGTGGGAGGGTAGGCAGATAGGTAGCTGGGTGGGCAGATAGGTAGCTGGGTGGTAGGGTAGGCAGATAGGTAGCTGGGTGGGCAGATAGGTAGCCGGGTGGGCAGATAGGTAGCTGGGTGGGAGGGTAGGCAGATAGGTAGCTGGGTGGGCAGATAGGTAGCCGGGTGGGCAGATAGGTAGCCGGGTGGGCAGATAGGTAGCCGGGTGGGAGGGTAGGCAGTTAGGTAGCTAGATGGGCAGATAGGTAGCCGGGTGGGAGGGTAGGCAGATAGGTAGCTGGGTGGGCAGATAGGTAGCCGGGTGGGCAGATAGGTAGCCGGGTGGGCAGCCAGTTAGGTAGCCGGGTGGGTAGATAGGTAGTTGGGTGGGCAGTTAGGTAGCCGGGTGGGCAGTTAGGTAGCCGGGTAGGCAGTTAGGTAGTCGGGTGGGAGGGTAGGCAGATAGGTAGCTGGGTGGGTAGATAGGTAGCCGGGTGGGTAGATAGGTAGCTGGGTGGGCAGTCAGTTAGGTAGCCGGGTGGGTAGATAGGTAGCCGGGTGGGCAGTTAGGCAGCCGGGTGGGTAGATAGGTAGCCAGGTGGGCAGTTAGGCAGCCGGGTGGGTAGATAGGTAGCCAGGTGGGAGGGTAGGCAGTTAGGTAGCCAGGTGGGCAGTTAGGTAGCCGGGTAGGCAGTTAGGTAGCCGAGTGGGAGGGTAGGAAGATCGGTAGCCGGGTGGGTAGATAGGTAGCCGGGTGGGCAGTTAGGTAGTCGGATGGGCAGCCAGTGGGGGCCCCGACTCCTATGCTCCCCCTCACCTGGGTGTCCCCCTCCTATTACAAGCGGCGGGAGAGCGGCGGGTACAGCAAAGTTCCGGCGAGGTGAAGCAGATGATAGAGGTCCAACTGCTTCCCGTCTACACTGTCTCCTTTGTAATTGCGCACACTAAACCAGGAAGCAGTGCGAGCGGCATAGAGGAGACAGCGTAGCCTGGGAGGCAGCTGGACCTCTATCTTCTGCATTACCTCGCCGGAACTTTGCTGTAACTGCCGCTCGTAATAGGAGGGGGCCCTCCGAGGTGAGGGAGGGGGAGGATAGGAGGGGGCCCCCCGGGGGAAAAGAGGTAGAGGTTCTTAAATTTTTTTTAAAAAAAGGAGCATGGAGGGCAGCCCGGGGAGAGGAAGGGAAGGAGAGGTCGGGCTGCCCTCCCCGCGGCTCTCCCCTTCAGCGCACTCCCTCTAGGGAGGCTGGGATCACCCCACCTGGTGCGGATCGCACCCCCCGCACCCCAGTCACGACGCTACTGCTGGCAGACAAGAACAAAATTAGACAGCACCAACTACCATTATCTATAACCACATTCATTAACAATGCAATAGGCTAAAAGATTGTTTTTTTTATAGATCTACATATGCACAAAGCGAGATTCTGGTGCTTGGCAGCTGGAAACAGACGTTATTTCCAACAATGCAAGAAGGTTCACGGAAAGGAAACTGTGATAACCATGGTCATGACATCACACTGTGAGAGGAATTTGACCACAATATCAGCCACACAGACCCCCAGATGATCCATTCGAGAAAGGGTATAAGATACTGATTGGGATGAAGCTCAAGCCTTGGTTAAAGTTCCTCTTAACACTAGCCCTACTACTTATATGTCTAACATCAACCCTCCTACCGATACCCCTAACACTAACCTAAACTACACTATAGCTGAGTTTCAACCACGCTGTAACAAAAAATTTGCTATACAGAAGCTGAATGCTAGCGGCCAATTCATACACATAGAATTAGCATTGCAGTCTATGTCGGGTTCCCAGCGTATCTTAGTGTGGTGGTGCCCAATTAACTTGATCCAGAAATGTCCTTTCACTTGTTATTTTGAAAGAAGTAACCATGTTTGATTGATGGCAACAATAGGGAAATAATACACAGAGTCCAAGAGGTAAAAGGATAGTACTCAGCGCAGCCATCAGGGTGGGGTATTTGTATGAAGAGAACACTGCATAATACATATCTGGTTGTTCAGATAATGCCAAGCAAGACAGACCCAGGAAGGTTGGTACTTTAACTCATGTGTTGGCACGAGATGAATACACGTCCAGAGTGTAACCTTTGTACCCAATGAAAAAGCAGAGAATCCAGTACAGAGGTTACTGCTGCAGGTGCTACACATGTATAGGAACCGGTTTTTACTTCTCAAAGATTTTTTCACTATTATGGGCATTAAGACAGAAAGGTTAAATGTCAGAATGACTGAAGCAAGAAAAACAGATACTGTAAATTAGGCAATTTCACCAGCACTGAACAGAAAAATAGTGAGAATGGGATCATTCATAAATTTGCAGACCTCTCTATGGTCTTACATACTTAAACATCTCCCAGTACTATATTTATGTCAGCATAGTTGCTCATTGTTGTTGCTGGTGGTGGCAGTACTGTGATCCCATAAGGCTTTTACAATTTTTTATCTATATGTTGTTGACTATAGAAGTGATCCTTGGGTGTGTGTATCATCATTTGTGTGGAGTATCGTGTAGAGCATACCTGTCAAACTCCGGCCCTTGGGCCAAATTTGGCCCTCAGAGCTATTAAATTTGGCCCTCAAGTGGTTTCACCACTTTGCATTATGTTTGGCCGATTCTAGACCACCAGGAAAGCTATATTGGAGGTGAAGCCCTAGAACACAAGGGAGTCCATATGGGGGGGGGGGGGGGAAGCACTAAACACCAGGGAACTGTATAGGGGAGAGGTTGGGGGCCACCTGGGAACTTTATAACGGAGGAAGGTGGCTAGTAGACATTGAGGTTGGCCCGTGATTAGGTCCCAGTGTACAGTTTCAGCCCACTTTGTATTTGAGTTTGACACCCCTGGTGTAGAGGGATAGTGTCAGCAAGCATTAGGATTCCCAAGCTGCTATCAGCATTGTATGATGATATGATGTGACAGGTGAGATTCAGCATCATGTAATGTATCTGTTGGTGTACAATTTTGAAAAGCTTCCTTTAAGTGTTGTTGAAAGTTAAAGTTTGGCTTAAGGTAGCCACACATTAATAGAATACCACCCAATGTGGCAAAAACATTAATTTCTTGTTCTCTCCTTATCTGCGTGGGTTTCTTCCGGGCACTCAGTTTCCTCCCACCTCATGGAAAAAAAACATGAGTTAATTGGCTAACCTCTTAAAATTGGCCCTAGACTTCAATGGCTACACGACTATGGTAAGGATCAGATTCTAAATCCCTCTGAGGGACAGTTAGTGACAAGACTATATAATCTGGAAAGTGCTGCAGAAGATGTCAGCACTATACAAATTCTAAATAATAATAATCCCTCTCTGATCTGAATCTAATCAGGAAGATATCTATTCCTTCCACACACTGCACAAAGATTTTCTGAAATCTATTGAAAATCAATCAAACATCTTTGGGCCTTGATGTGCAGTCATTCCCGCTAACCTACCGATCAATCAAGGTTTTCTGTTTGGTACTGATAGATAATTTAGATACATTTTTTGCTGATGTTACCTGAAATTAAGACCAGTTTGACATGCCGAGGGCATGGATTTCTGGCAGGTTAAATCAGAGTAAGTGAATCTGCTGGGAATTGAACAGGTAAATTCATGCAGCGGAAACAGCGGTGGGGAGGGGGGTCAGAACCCCCTCACCTGGGTCCCCCGTCCACTCTCCCCCATCAGCTATGTGCGCGGTGTATGTCAGGCAGTGGGCTGGGAAGTAATTACTCACCTCTTCCTCCCGGTGTTCCAGTGCTGCGTACCACTGCTCGTCACTGTACACATTACACACGCTGCGCTCATAGCTGGAGGGGGAAAGAGGACAGGGGACACAGGTGAGGGAGGGGGGTCCAACCCCCCTCCCCACTGCTGTGCTTTCTGCCCCCCTTCCTGGATGCTTACCCCCTCCAGATTGGCGCCCCCCCCCCCAAGGCCAGGCGGGAGCCGCAACCCCCCACTTCCGCCACCTGAGAAAGCTGCCTCACTCCGCCTCATAGGCAGCCTGGGGCTGGGAAGGACAGAAATACCTGGCATGTCTACTACCTTTGCTAAGCAGAGAACATCAGATCATGAAGAATTGCATATAATAGGGTCTTATATAGTGCATCAATCACAATGTATCAGAAATCAATAGCATTCAAGTTCCGAATAAGAAATAGTTCTAGCTTAGGTACAACAACAACAATTACTGAACAGTAGCACAAGTCAAACAGTGAAATACGGTGATATCATAAAGATGTGGATTACATAAATGTGGCACATATTACAGGAAGACAGGGTGCCCTGCCAGGATCACAGTAACTAATGCAGTGTATCTAGGGTGCCCTCATCTGATCTACAAAGTTCTATACCAAGCACCATCTTGTTATGTTCAACATTCTAACCACTTGTCTTATATCTTGTGGTATGCAGGGATCCCATGTGTGTATATGAGGTTTTTTTTTATATATATGGGAGGCTATTGTTAATTATTTTCACCCACTCAGTCTTAGTGGGCAAATTCGGGCTTAGCCATTTTAGCGCCACTTCTTGCCTAGGTGCAAACAGGGTTTCTGACATAAATGCCTTGGTACAGGGCCGGACCGAGGCATAGGCTGGAGAGGCTCCAGCCTCAGGGCGCAGTGTAGGAGGGGGCGCACAATTCATTCAGCTGTCATTCCTAATTGTGTTTGAAGCAGAAAGAAATAAGAAAAGGAGATACATGGAAGTGACTACAAGCCAGATAACTAGAGATTAAGGTGTTGGGGGCCCTAAGGTGCCTCTTAGTCTAAGAGCAATCAGTGTGTGACAGCTGGGGTGGAGGGATGGAGGAGCGCACTTTGGTGTCTCAGCCTTGGGTGCTGGAGGGCCTTGTCCCGGCTCTGCCTTGGTATCATTTTGGAGACTATTGTCTGAGAAGACACCCAGGACACATTGGATCAGGTTCTTGGATACGGGGCACTCCATTTTATCATGAAGGAATTAAACAATTTGTTTCCAGAATTCCTCTACCGGGGAAATCTGCCACTGCTCCTTGTGCAGACCTCATTCAAATTGTAGAAAAAGTATGGTTATTTGGATGGTATATACTGAAGATATATAACATATGATATCATATGTGTGAGACTTTGAAACCAAAATGTAAGCCATGACTTTTTGTGCATTGTGATTGGCTGTTTTTTTTCTGTTAGCCATACACTTCTTCATTATGAGCCAATGTGCTTATTCAATGGATCACTCTCAGTCTAATTGGATTCTAATTAACTCCTTCTAAACACAGCACATTGAGTTCTAAGATTTAAAAGAGAAATAGTAGGAATAAGTATAAATGTATAAAGCAGTAGCTGCATATGAAAGGAGAGGTGGTGGCTTTTATTAAAGCATAAATGATTAGTGTTACATTAAATGTTAAAGTGTACCTGAGATGGGGATAACAAGTTCTATTTTACTTACCTGGGGCTTCTTCCAACCTCCCCCCCTTCCCCGACCCCCAACTCCCCGTAGCCTTAAAGGTCCCTCACTTTCAGCTACATGAGATTTTTGATTTGGCAACAAAAGGTTTCCTTTTATAGCCGAAATTTTTTCACCTATAAAAGGTTCCTTGATATAGACGAGATTTTTTTAGGCTATATAAATGCGGCTACAACATCGGTTATATCAGCAGGTGACTAAATTAGGCTATAACAGTTAATTTGGTTATATCATTACAAAACAACATATATGCTTGACATAACATGTAATGAAGATTGGGAACCACCATGGAGGATTAAGAGGGGTTAGGATTAGGCATCACAAGTGGGGAGTCTTAGGGTTAGACATTACCGGGGGGGGGGGGTCTTAGGGCTAGGCACCACCAGTGGGATCTTAGGGTAGGGAGGGTGTTAGGGTTAGGCACCACCAGGGGAGGGTTCTGTGTGAGAGTAGGGAGGTGTTAGGTCATAGTAATCGCCAGGGGGGTCTTAGGCTTAGGCACCATAGGGGGTGGGTCTTAGGGTTAGGCACCACCAGGGGGGGGGTCTTAGGGTTAGGCACCACCAGGGGGGACATAAGGTGCCCAAACACTAACCCGATTTCCCGCCGATAGCAGATTTGATCACTGTGATCGAATCTGCTGTGAAATCGATAACGCAAACGCGGACCAATCGACCGATTTCCAGCCGAAATCGATCGATTCTGCCGATCTGTCCAGGCGTAAAATTTCGCTCAATCGAGCGGGTTGGGAGTGCGTCGTTAGCAGCGTTCGATTCGGCAACAACCGACACAGCCATAATCTCGCCTGTTCTGCCGGCGCAAATCCTGTCCCGTCCTGTGACCAGTAGAGTTGGGCCGAACCTCCGATTTTAGGTTCGCGAACCGGGTTCGCGAACTTTCGCGGAACGTTCGGTTCGCGTTAAAGTTCGCGAACCGCAATAGACTTCAATGGGGATGCGAACTTTGAAAAAAAAAAAAATTTATGCTGGCCACAAAAGTGATGGAAAAGATGTTTCAAGGGGTCTAACACCTGGAGGGGGGCATGGCGGAGTGGGATAGATGCCAAAAGTCCCCGGGAAAAATCTGGATTTGACGCAAAGCAGCGTAATAAGGGCAGAAATCACATTGAATGCTAAATGACAGGCCTAAAGTGCTTTAAAACATCTTGCATGTGTATACATCAATCAGGTAGTGTAATTAAGGTACTGCTTCACACTGACACACCAAACTGTTCACTGAACAGAACAGGTATGCAGTGGCGGGTTCACAGAACAGGTATGCAGTGGCAGGTTCACTGAACAGGTATGCACTGGCAGGATCACTGAACAGGTATGCAGTGGCAGGATCACTGAACAGGTATGCAGTGGCAGGATCACTGAACAGGTATGCAGTGGCAGGATCAATGAACAGGTATGCAGTGGCAGGATCACTGAACAGGTATGCACTGGCAGGATCACTGAACAGGTATGCAGTGGCAGGATCACTGAACAGGTATGCAGTGGCAGGATCAATGAACAGGTATGCAGTGGCAGGATCACTGAACAGGTATGCACTGGCAGGATCACTGAACAGGTATGCAGTGGCAGGATCAATGAACAGGTATGCAGTGGCAGGATCAATGAACAGGTATGCAGTGGCAGGATCACTGAACAGGTATGCAGTGGCAGGATCACTGAACAGGTATGCAGTGGCAGGATCACTGAACAGGTATGCAGTGGCAGGATCAATGAACAGGTATGCAGTGGCAGGATCAATGAACAGGTATGCAGTGGCAGGATCAATGAACAGGTATGCAGTGGCAGGATCACTGAACAGGTATGCAGTGGCAGGATCAATGAACAGGTATGCAGTGGCAGGATCACTGAACAGGTATGCAGTGGCAGGATCAATGAACAGGTATGCAGTGGCAGGATCACTGAACAGGTATGCAGTGGCAGGATCACAGTACAGGTATGCAGTGGGCTGAGGGCTCACTGAACAGAACAGGTATGCAGCCAGGAAGAAGTTAAGCCTAACTAATCTTTCCCTATGAGAGACTGCAGCAGCTCGCCCTACTCTCACTAATGCAGGCACACGAGTGGCCATAACGGCCGCCGCTGCCTGCCTTATATAAGGGGGGGTGGGGCTCCAGGGGCTAGTGTAGCCTAATTGGCTACACTGGGCCTGCTGACTGTGATGTAGAGGGTCAAAGTTGACCCTCAGGTGCATTATGGGGCGAACCGAACTTCTTCCGCAAAACGTTCGCGTGCGGCACCCGCACGCGAACCACCTAAGTTCGCGCAAACCACGTTCGCCGGCGAACCGTTCGGCCCAACTCTAGTGACCAGCAGAAGTTCAAACAGTAGAGGGTGCTCTACTAAAAGAAGCACAACTGGGTCCACCCTTCTACTATAGGTCAGTGGTGGCAAACCTTTTCGAGACCGAGTGCCCAAACATCAACTCAAAAGTCTCTTGTCTCTTGTAAAGTGCCAACACGCCAATTTGAACAAAATGTGGGGAGCTTGTGGAGTTATGCGCTGTGTGGTACAACTCAGCTACGTGCTGCAGCTTCTGCGTCAGCTGGACTGCTTCCATCGCATTGCGGGTACTGTGGCCTGTCTCAATGAGATCAATGGCCACTGCGACGAGTTGTGGCGGGGGAGCGGCAGGGGAGTGTGCCACGACACAACTTGCTGTGTGTGCAAGGGAGCTCATACATCATACATACATATATCAGAACTTGCACACCTCCATTCCTGTTCCCAATTTTCAATGGTACAAGTTTTTTTCCAGTATCTTTTCCAGTTCCCCATATACTTCAAGTTATTCATGTCAGGAATCTGATTCAATATATATTTTTCTTTTCTATACCAATAACCCTACCAATAACCATAATCAAGTTGGGTTGCACCAGAAAAAAAAGTTCTTTCTGAGGACTAATCATAGAACAACATCTGTAGGTGACTATAAAAAGCTGTTCTGGGAATTTCATATTTGTGTTGGAGCTCCTAAAATGTGAACAGCTTTTTTTATTTTATGTACTGTTGTAACGGTTGGGTGTCGCAACTCAGATGTCTGATTATTTGGTGATCTGCAGAATCTGCAGAATCACCAATAATACAGACGCTATACCTGATTATGTGTGATCTGCAGAATCACCAATAATACCAGTATAGCAGCACAAAGAGCTGAGTGTATAGTGTTTGGTGCAACCGTAACTTTAATAGTTTTGTGAGACCTCACCAGAGGGCTGGTGAGGTACTATCGGTACACTGACCTTGTAATAGAGTTCAAACCCCAGCAAGCTGGAGATACGATACTGCGGAGACCGGATTCCCCGAGGAGCGGGTGATTCGGAGTGTACTGCAGCCGAGTGGTCACCCGAGGAGCGGGCGACTCAGACCGTACTGCAGCCTAGGAGCAGGAGACACAAACAGTACTGCACTAATGATCGCCTGAGAAGCAGGTGATTCAGACTGTACTGCAGCCTAGGAGCAGAAAATGCAAACAGTACTGCACTAAAGAATAACTTTACCAGAGGAGCTGGTGAAGCTAGCACCTCACCAGTGGCGAGGGCCCACTGGTGAGTAGAATGGTCTGACAGGCAAGGTTCGGCAACAGAGAGGTAAGTATAGGTACAGAATCGTAAGGCAAGAGAGTAGTCGGTAATCAGGCAGAGGTTTGGCAACAGAGAGGTAAGTATCTTTACAGAATCGTAAGGCAAGAGAGTAATCGGTGGGAGGAGCTACAGGAGGCCGGCCTCGCCCACTGTCACAAGCCCACGCCGCTCTGAGAGCGTTCTCTGCTGCTCCCTGCCGCCACCGGCGCTGCCGCTGCGTCGATACGCTGATCCAGCGACAGTGGCGTTCATCAACAATACTGATGAGATGATCAAGCCTGCATGCACCTGATCTGGACACCCGGCATAGATCTACTGGGACACGTAAGAAACAGGGGTTCTTCCCCCTTTAGTCAGCACAGAGTGCATCATGCATTGCTTTAACTGGCTGATGGAACTAATGCTATTGCTATAACAGCTTGCTAACTCGCTTCTTACAATCTACGCTGATGAGAGATACCAGCTGAATAATAGAACGCTGCTGTGCTGTATACAATTAGTTACTGCTGTTGTTCCAAGTGGTGGATTTGTGGAATCTGTGAACCCACATATGCAATGGACTGCGGTTTCTTCTTTATGAAGTCTGCATGGAAATAAGCTTTAAAGCTGGCCAGCTATTCATCTGCCTTGTGTTAGTTCAGTTTAGGTGTAGCCTTGGACTGCTGTGCCGACATTAGTTTCTTACCCAGAGCTCTGTGGTTGTTTTTAAATGCATGCAATTGCCTCTCATCGGATGAATGTCATGAATGGATGGATATGATGCGTGCGTGGGACGCAGGGGCTGTCAGGTCAATCCTTAAGTTCTAAGTGTTTTTAATTTTTTTATTAGAAGTTCCTTGATTCAGTCTGTGATTGCTGTATTTTCTCTACAATAAAGTGATTTTTTACATGTGACTAAGTGAGGCCTCGCTTTAACTTCAATTGGTGGAGGATTTTGTAGATTTAGTAATCTGAGTTCAAGGCCCGCAAACATCTGACACACCGGTGCATGTAATATGGCTTAATGCATGCTACAGGAAGATAGTCAGATGAAATGTCACTTGAAGACCGTTGTTAAAATACAAGTACAAGAGAGTAATCGGTAATCAGTCAGGCAGAGGTTCAGCAACTAATAAGGCAGATAGGCAGAGGTACAGGATCAGAAAGCGAGATCAGAGTCAGAGTTTTAGCCAAGAGTCATACACAAATAATCAATACAATATCAAATAATTCCTAGTCTAGGTGTGAAGTCCTTGGCATCAACACCTGGGATCTAGCCTAAGGTCTGAGCGCTAACACACGAGGCATTCACGACAACAGACAACTTCTGACTGCAGCCCGGAGGCTTAAGAAGCAGAGGAGACCCCACTGGCACGCCCCCAAGAATCAGCCAATCCTGGGCGCCGTGGGACTCCTCTGACGTCAGCCGACCAGCAGGTCAGCTGACGGGCTTCCTCCCCGCATAAAGGTCCCGTCTGTGCGCGCGCCCACACGAGACGGCGACCTCACCAGCAAACGGATGCTCCGTCCTCGGCGTCCTGGATGCCGAGAGGACGGATGGCGGCATGGAGGCAGCTGCGGCGGCGGTGCTGTTCGCCGCAGCTGCCTTGTCTGTGACAACTGTATATTCTATTTGCTTGTAGCTAAACAGTATCTTGTCCCTCCATGGTTTAATCAGTTGATTCTACATACTACGAGTATTATGTATTTTTGGATTAAAAGAAATTAAGTCATCATTACATTTTTGTTTCTACATTTGCATGGTAAACACCAGTGGATGCAAACAATAGTTTTCCTTTACATGTACTTGAGTACATCACAGGATGGAGTGGGGATGGGTAGGAACTATCCACAGCTTTTTACCCATCTGTTGTACACATAAAATGATCACCAAGCTGCTAACTGTCAGATGTGTTGCATGGTCATACTTAATTAGATTGGGGATTACCAGCCCTCTTTGTTTTTTGATGTGCACAGCACAGATTGCTGTCTTTCAAATATGTTGCAAATATATTTTATGATACATTTTGGAGCTGTTTGAAGTCTTGTAGAGGTATTTTAATATGAAACCTTTTAAAGAGGTACAATAGTTTGGGAGTAATGGACATTTTTATGGCAAAAACACAACCCAACCATGATAAAAAGATTGTGTCTCATAGGAACAGCAATTGGTTTGTTTCATTTATAATGGGGTAAAGTTATATTTGATGGTAATGTAAACTCTTGGATATTTTCATTGTTTCCATGTATAAGGGAAGTCTGTTTTTACATGATGGAAAGTCTCAGTGGACTCGTTTATCGGTAGCACTCCTGTCTTAGAGATATTTTTATATCCCAGCAGATGACTGAATAATTGCATCCCTTTTTTGTAGGATTTTAGGTTACAGGAGGACATCCTCTACACAGTTATAATAATATTTTAAACATTTCCAGTTTATTTTTTTCTTAGGTGATATTTTCACATGAATGTACTTCTGCGCCTGCACAGAAAGATCCAGACCACGTGAGCGCGATCACCAGCGGCTCTCGCACAGGTACAATAGATGCCGACCCGGCAAGGTCGGCATCTGCAACGGAGGGGCCACCGGAGCAGCGGCGATGGACAGACTGGCTGCCAGGGGCTGCAAGAAGCCCCAGGTAAGTAGAGCTCATTTTCTATTTATTGCACGGATGTGTTCTTTAACCTAATTCTAGCTAAAAAAAACCCTTCCATACCCTGACCCTAAATATACATTTCCATTCTGACTCTGAAATGAACCTACTTGCCTCAACTCAAACCTCCCCTGACTGAAATCTGGGTGCAGTGTACCTTTCATCATGCCTAGATCTAAAATTATACTCAAGAGCAACTGAATAACTGATACAGGCTTTACAGCTTTATTTTTCTACTGAATAACTGATACGTCTGACATGAAATTAAAAACTAACAATAATTTTAGAAATGCTGTGATACTAGTGAGGGCCGGTTCACACTTGTAAAAAAATATCTGTTAGGCTTCCTGCACACTGCAAATCTGATTTGCGATTCCGATTTGCAATTTTCCGTGGATGCTATCAAAAGAAAAACGCAGAAAAAAATGCAGCATGCAGTACCAATTAAAAATCATAAATCGGATTTGCATGTGAAAATCGATTAAAAATCGAAATTGGAATCACATGCAGGCATGGGCGCAAATTCGGCTTCGGGTGAGTCCGGATAGTTCTATCCGGATCTCACCCAGTAATGCTGTGCGGTGTGGGCGGGGAGGTCAAGCTTACCTGTCTGACGTCTTCTTAGGTATGTCCCTCGGCGCCTCCCACGATGCGCTCCAAGTGGCAGTCACGTGAGTACAAACACTTCCTCCTTCGGAGGAAGTGTTTGTAATCACGTGACGCGTGTGGACCGCATCGTGGGAGGCGCTGAGGGACGACCGAAGAAGACGTCAGATAGGTAAGCTTGACCTCCCCGCCCACACCGCACAGCATTACTGGGTGAGATCCGGATAGAACTATCCGGACTCACCCGAAGCCGAATTTGCGCCCATGCCTGATCACATGTAGTGTGTAAGAGGCCTAATCGCAAATCGAATTTGCAGTGTGCAGGAGGCCTTAGGGACATTTTTTTAACAACAACAACAACAAATAACATTTGTAGAGCGCTTTTCTCCCATAGGACTCAAAGCGCATAAGCATGGCTCAGACCATTGTGGTACAGAGAAAGAATTTTATAAGTCCGGAAATGCCAGGCTAAACAGGTGGCTTTTCAGTCTGGATTTGAATAGCTCCAGGGATAGTGCTGTCTTTACTGGGTGTGGCAGGGAGTTCCAAAGAGTAGGGGCAGCATGACAGAAGGCTCTATCTCCAGATTTTTTGAGGTGCACTCTGGGAATGACCAAGTTTATAGAACTAGCTGATCTAAGGTTGTGAGAGGTGTGGTGCAGCTTCAGCAAGTCCTTCATGTATCCAGGGCCCAGATTGTGCAGGGATTTGAATGTCAGCAGTCCAATCTTGAAGAGTATTCTCCATTCTACTGGTAGCCAGTGCAGTGAGCGAAGGATCGGTGTAATGTGACAGTGGCGAGGCTGGTTTGTTAGCAATCTGGCAGCAGCATTCTGCACTAATTGCAGGCGATGCAGGTCCTTTTTGGGAAGGCCAGCATAAGGGCATTGCAGTAATCCAGCCGTGATGTGATGAAGGCGTGAACTAGGGTTGGAAGATCCTCTGGGGGAATCAGATGTTTAATCTTTGCAATGTTCTTCAGATGAAAGTAGGAAGATTTAACTACAGATGAAATTTGGTTTCTGAAACTTAAATCCCCATCGATTAGTACGCCAAGGCTGCGTACAAGGTTGGAGCTGTTTATGTCCGAATTCCCAATCCTGATTGGTGTTGCTTTAGGATAGAGCTCAGCACAGATCTTAAAAATAGGATCCACTTCCACTTGTAAAGAAAAGGCCGAACTTTTTCACATATTAACAGAATGGCTGGAAAACAAATGTATGCAATGAAAGCCTATGAGAAAGGACAATCTCCGTTCTCACTAGGCTAGTCGCCCTGTCCTCTTCACCAACTTCGATCATTGCCATTATGTAATACTCACATGTCCCGCCACCGCTTGTCGCCGCTCAGTCCCTCGTACACAGCCATTGGCCAGCAGAAGTATGGGGATCATTGGGCTGCAAAAGACCAATGGGAATCCTCAGCAACAGGGAGAATTCTCATTGGTTCATGGTGGACAAATCAATATTCTCCCTGTTGATAGGGAGAATTAGTCTATTGCATCCTATGGAGAGCCCCATGCTCCAGCCGGCCTGTTGGTCTAAGTACAGTGGGACTGAGTGGCAGAAATCGGTGGAGGGACATAGAAGGGGTGGCACCGGTTGCTACAAGTGGATGCAAAATGGATGGAAAACATCTGCTTTCTGAATGCACTTACCATGCCCGTTTTGCATCTGCTCAAGTGTGAACCGGCCCTTAACTTGTAAAATGAATCCAATGTGATCACATGTAGTTTCAGAACCCAATTTTTGTCTTTATTGACAATTACATCCTTATGGTTTTTGCAAAAAATAAATATTGCAATATGTGTATTGAAATACCAACACTGCCCTTCAGTCAGAAGCTTTACATAAGATAATGGCCAACTTCTATGGCTGTATTATATTAATACACACATGATATTTTCATGGATCCTCATACAATGTGATGTGTAAAATCACTGCAGAGTGGATAAAGAAATTTGTACAATATATATATATATATATATATATATATATATATATATATATATATATATATATATAGTTACACATCAGCAATTCTTGTTCTTTTATATTTCTTTTGAAAACAAACAGCCCACAGATATAGCACTTTTATTGCCACTTTTATCCTTAATGCACACCTTTGTAGCTGAAAGCACCATTTGAGAGGCCATTTTTCTTTTCATATATAAGGGAAGAGTATGTGGCGTAAGTGGCAGCACAAAGTCGCCAACTAGGCAATGGCCCCCATTAACTTAATTTATGGCCAAATCTTCCAGGTCAAATGTTTTATGCAATTGGTTTAAATATTTATGATTTCCATAGCCATTACTTTAAAAGTAATATGTATACATGGAAAGTGCCTATCACTGGAACAGTAAAGCCTTTTCTAAATCTTATTCCTTTCCTTTCTATATATTAAGCTTACTGCTCCCCTTCCCTTCAGCCTTTACCAGTCTGCTCCTCTGCTCCTACAGAAGGCAACATTCAGACCTGTTCCCCATGGTATTTATTTTTCTGAAGAGTACTAATCTATAAGCCTGAATTTCCACTACATTCGAATGAATGTGTTTTCCGCACATACAGGTTTGCCAGTGGAAGTCTATTGGTACATTTCCATTACAATTTTTTGAGGATGGAAAAAAATTGAAAGCAGGTCACATTTTCTGCATGCGTTTTTCCAGCACAAAAAGGTGCAGAAATGCGCACACAAAATGAACAAAAATGTGCACTTTAGCACACATAAATTTGCACGTGTTAAAAAAGATCTCATGAAAAGTTTTGGGTGCATAAAATCCTACATAAATTACTAAAAGACTAATGGAAAGTCACCCTAATACTTTATGAAATGCACAAAAAATAATAATCTGACAGCATGCCGCTCTTTCCGCATGTGTTCTTTAATAAGAAAAAAAAACGTGCAGACATGCACACACACACAAACAGAAAATCATGAGTGAACCACTATACAGTATACTAATGGCAATTGACTCTAATGCTGTATGAAATTCACAAACAGGGCCGCATCATGTCAAGACGAACAGGAGAATAAGGACTACTTTAGCTCAATATATCAAGGCCCCCAGAGGCATTATTCAGTATGCACCTCAAACATAAATCTTATCAAACTCCAACATTATCAGTGAAATCTATTCTAGAAAGAAAACTGAAAGCATACAAATGCAGTTTGCAGACAAGAGTACACACATATCTGTGATGCATTTAAAGGGAACCTAAAGCAAGGGGGATAAAGAGGTTGCCATATTTATTTCCTTTTAAACAATACACATTGGGATTGATTCACAAAGCCGTGATAACTCTTATTACGGTCGTGCTAGCGTTTTGCGTGCAAATTCGCGTTTGCACGTGAAAAACGTTACACGAATTATAGCGCTAGTGCGATCGTGATAAGAGTTATTACGGCTTTGTGAATCAAGCCCATTGTCTCGCTGTCCTGCTGAACTTCTGCCTTTAATACTTTTATCAATAGACCTTGAACAAGCATGCAGATCAGGTGCTCTAAATGAAGTCTGACTGGTTAAATGGCATGCTTGTTTCAGGTTTTTGATTCAGACACTACTGCAGCCAAAGAGATCAGCAGGACTGACAGGCAACTGGTGTTGCTTTAAAGGAAGTAAAATATGGAATCCTCACTTTAGGTTCCCTTTAAAGGGAGTCTGAAGTGAAAATAAATATAAAAATGAGATACTCATCTAAGGAGAGGGAAGGCTCTGGGTCCTATAGAGCCTTCTCATTCTCCTCACGGTCCCTGCATTCCAGCGCTGGCTCCCCCATTAGCAGTCTATGACCAATCGTTAGCAGTCTATGACCAATCGGTCATAGATCGCTCTCTTTCACTTCTGCAGGGCATCGGCACTCTTCGGAAGCACTCGGACTCCTGAAGACAGGCCGCTCCTTACCTCTCTTGCACATTTGCGCGTGCGCAGTACAGAGCCATCAGTCTTCGGGAGCCCGAGTGCTTCCGAAGACTGCCGAAGTCTCCTGCGACGGGAGATTCAAATGGAGGAGCCTGCGTGGGAATGAGGACACTGTGAGGAGAATGGGAAAGCTCTATAGGACCCAGAGCCTTCCCTCTCCTTAGGTAAGTATCGTTTTTTCTTATTTCGCTTCAGACTTACTTTAAATAATAGGGCTGTAGTCTATGGCAGACAAATTGGAAACATCTTTATTTATCTAGTAGTTATAGAGGCGCCCTAGTATGCACAGTTCAATGGATAACACCGATGCCGTGCCAAGAATGTCCTTTCACTCCACAGATAAGCAGTATATAATGAGTGCCACAGCGCTAGGTAATCCAACCAAGGCAGGGGCGTAGGAATAGACCCTGCAGCCCCTGCAGTTGCAGGGGGGCCCCTAGCAAGTCAGGGGCCCGGAGGAGGAAAGGCTGTCACCACCGGCGTACCTACCGGGGATGCGACTCTCTCAGCCGCAGGGGGGCCCTGCCGCCCGGGGCTGCTCTGGGGCCCGCTCACTGTGCGTGGGGGGAGCGCTGCTCTGGACCCCCCAGCAAGGTGCTCAACTGGCCGCAGCGTCTAATAGACGCTGCGCCAGTTCATTCCCTGTAGCTCCGCTCCAGCAGCCTGCATAGTCTCCGGCAGGCAGAGCAGGGCTACGGCAAGATGGCCGCCGAAGAAGCCCTACACTGGAGACTATTTGTGTCTCTAGTACAGGGCTTCGGCAGCCATCTTGCCGTAGCCCTGCACTCTGCCTGTCAGCGCGGGAGATGTGCTGCAGGAGGACTCGGGGAGCTGCGAGCCAGATGCCGGGAGAGGAGAAGACTTCTGTCAGGTAAGTGAATTGTTTTTTTTTCACAGGTGCATTTTTTTTTTCTAGTGTCTGCTGCCAACATTGTGATTTTCTGGTCACTGCTGCCCACATTATGATTTTCTGGTGTCTGCTGCCCACATTACGATTTTCTGGTCACTGCTGCCCACATTGCGATTTTCTGGTGTCTGCTGCCCACATTGCGATTTTCTGGTGTCTGCTGCCCACATTATGATTTTCTGGTGTCTGCTGCCCACATTATGATTTTCTGGTGTCTGCTGCCCACATTACGATTTTCAGGTGTCTGCTGCCCACATTGCGATTTTCTGATCACTGCTGCCCACATTACGATTTTCAGGTGTCTGCTGCCCACATTACGATTTTCAGGTGTCTGCTGCCCACATTACGATTTTCAGGTGTCTGCTGCCCACATTACGATTTTCTGGTGTCTGCTGCCCACATTACGATTTTCAGGTGTCTGCTGCCCACATTGCGATTTTCAGGTGTCTGCTGCCCACATTGCGATTTTCTGGTGTCTGCTGCCCACATTGCGATTTTCTGGTGTATGCTGCCCACATTAGGATTTTCTGGTGACTGTTGCCCACATTGCGATTTTCTGGTGACTGCTGTCCACATTGCGATTTTCTGGTGACTGCTGCCCACATAAGGATTTTCTGGTGACTGCTGCCCACATTAGGATTTTCTGGTGTCTGCTGCCCACATTACGACATTCTGGTGACTGACTGCTGCCCACATTAGGATTTTCTGGTGACTGCTGCCCAAATTACGATATTCTGGTGACTGCTGCCCACATTAGGATTTTCTGGTGACTGATGCCCACATTGCAATTTTCTGGTGACTGCTGCCCACATGGCGATTTTCTGGTGACTGCTGCCCACATTGCGATTTTCTGGCCCACATTACGATTTTCTGGTGAACACTGCCAACGTTACGATTGTCTGGTGAATGCTGCCCACGTTACGATTTTCTGGTGAACCCTGCCCACATTACGATTTTCTGGCCCACATTACGATTTTCTGGTGAACACTGCCCAAGTTACGATTGTCTGGTGAATGCTGTCCATGTTACAATTTTCTGGTGAACTCTGCCCACATTACGATTTTCTGTCCCACATTACGATATTCTGGTGAACGCTGCTCACATTACGATTGTCTGGTGAATGCTGCCCACGTTACAATTTTCTGGTGACTGCTGCTCACGTTACTATTTTCTGGTGACTGGTGCTGCCCACTTTACAATTAATTTACAGTGAAACGCTGCCCCATTACGATTATTTGGCACCTATGGGGGGGGGGGCCCATCCAAATATTCGCAGGGGGGCCCAGTGATTTCTAGTTACGCCCCTGAACCAAGGTATGCAATAGATGTGTTCCACCTCCAAAGATCCCTCTTGACACCTATCCAGACCTGTTAACTCAGTGCATAGAAAGAGGCATGCTCTCAGTGGATTTTGAAAAAGTTCCTTTTATTGAAATGTAAAACATCAGTTAAAAATATAGCAAGGTCCACTTACATCTAGAGGGTTGTATACCATTTAGGACCCTCTCCGGTAACAGCGCTTACCACCTTAGTGGTTCTATTGGATACTTGCATACAGAGCTTTGCCCGCTCTCGTCCCGACTAGTTTCGCCCTTCCGCTGTATTCAGGGGATACAAGGGATAAAGAGCATTCATCTTTTTGTGCATGTAGTTTTGCATCTTTATTTATCTGACCATCATTTTTTACACACCAGTGTTATCAATCCAAAGCCTCTGCCATTCTCTCCACTGTCACTGAAACTATTAGCCAATCTCACGTCCACTTTATTACTTCAGTATCCTGCATGCCTCATTTTCACCTTAATGCAATAAAAATCTTCTGTCCTTATTGCTGTTATAAACTTAGGTTGGGGCAGGTGCCTCACTGAGGCCAATGGACAATGGCGATCTCTGTCCAGCCTCACCAGGAGTGTCACAATTTACAGGCAGAGCAAGGTCGTCCCCACAGAAACACAAGTCATGTAGACTAGGGATGAATTATTTCTCATTGAGATGCACCCTGCTTCATACTTGTATTTAGCATGCACACAGTCCACAGAAGTGCCCACACCACTTATTTTTTTTACATGATTGCCTCCAAGGCATTTGCATATCCATTGCTGTGCATTGCAGCCACACATGACTGGGAATAAGAGAGAAAAACATGGAAATCAGCAGTTGTATAATGAGCAGCAGATTTGTGATGGAAATGTGCTCACAAGTCAACACAAACATGTTGATGAATCTATCTCACTGTGATGTTCCCCTGGTGCTACAGAAATGTGCATGCAGTACACACTCCGCATAGACAAGGGAAATATCATTTACGGTACACACAAGTATGTGTGTGATCATGAACCCATTTCTACTTCCCGAACTTAGAAACCAGGATGGGGTCTTTTTTTGCCTACTGCAAAGGTATCTTTGCAACAGATCAAATTATGTGTGATAAAACAGGACGTGGAAGTGTCTTCCACATCCTGTTTGATAAGACAGCATTTTTTTCTACTGTTATCCTTTAACCACTTGAGGACCACAGTGATAAACCCCCCTAAAGACCAGGCACATTTTAACTAAAATGGCCACTGCAGCTTTAAAGAGAACCCGAGGCGGGGTTCTTACAACGCAATCCCCATACAGAGGCTGGGTCTGGATCTAGACCAAGTTGCCCCAAGTTGCGCCTGGGGCAAGGTCAGGTTTTGGCGCCTAAACTGCCATTTCCCATCCACATTTTGCCGCCTTTTTAAGAATTCAACAAACTGCGCCTGGGGCAAGAGACCCGCTTGCTCCCCCCTAGATCCGTCCCTGGGTCTGCCTATAGAGCTCAGCCTCTGTTGCTATATAGCTTCCTCCAAAGCCCCCCCCCTCACGCTGTGAGACCCCATAAATCACAGCCGCGCTGTCGACACGCAGCGTGTCGCAGCGGGCTGTGTTTTTCTCTCTAATGTCAGTCTCCGCTCTCCCGCCTCCTGAATCGCTTCGGTCCCCGCCCACGTCCCTTCCCTCCCCGCTGATTAGAGGGAAGAAACGTGGGAGGGGACCAGAGCGATGCAAGAGACAGGGGAGAGCGGAGACTGACATTAGAGAGGTAAACACAGCCGCACAGCGCGACTGTGATTTATGGGGTCTGACAGCGTGCAGGGGGGGTTTTGGAGGAAGCTAAATAGCAACAGAGGCTAGGCTCTATAGGCAGACCCAGCCTCTGTATGGGGATTGCGTTGTAAGAACCCCGCCTCGGGTTCTCTTTAAGGCCAAGCTGCAGGGCCGCACAACACAGCACACGAGTGATCCCCCATCTCTTCCCCCCACCAACAGAGCTCTCTGTTGGTGGGGTCTGATCGTGATCGCCCCCCCTTGTGTTTATTTATTTTTTAATAAACATTTATGTTAAGTTTTTTTTTATGTTTTTAACTAATTCTTCTTTTTTTTTCTTTCTAAGAAATCCCCTCCCTCCCCCCAGCCGGCCAATCACGCAATCGGCTGTCATAGGCTTCTGCCTATGAGAGCCGATTGCTCTCTTGTCCCCCAGGTGTCACACGGCTGTCCCCAGTACAGCGCTGCTGCTGATCACAGCGCTGTACAAGTAAATAGACGGCGATCACGTCGTCTAACAGTCTCCCGAGCGGCAATAGCCGCTGAGAGACTAAAGAGGGGGCGGAGCTCCGCCTTCCGAGCATGAGATGCGCGCGATCTCATGCAAATTAGAGCCCCAAGACTTGACGCCAATTGGCGTTAGGCGGTCCTGGGGCTGCCGCCGCGGCCACACCCATTGGCGTTAGCCGGTCGGCAAGTAGTTAATGCAATTGTGCAGCTTTAAAGGGGAGACTGACATAACGAGAACACAGCAGTATTTGCTGTAAATGTCCTCAGAATCCATAACACTTTATCTTGTCTATGTCTACTTTCAAATAGAAGTTTGCCTTCTTAAAACAGAAGGTATTTGTGACTATTCAGGTTGGAGTAAGCTTTGAGGTGTCCCACAATGCACCACTGCTGGATATGCAAATCATCTCTTTGTTGTCCCTGATAGCTAAGCACACCTCCAGATCCGCTGGAATGCAATGATGTGTCAGCTTGTTAATGTTACAGAGCCAAACTAATCCAACATGCATACAGACTGTTTCCAATTTGCATGTCTGCTCTCATTGGCTGATGTCCATAGAAAAGCCTGCTTCCCCTCTCAGACCTCGCCCGACATAGCGTTCAGCTTAGCCAAAGTTGATTGCTGGGTTCGTGTGAAAGTTGAATTGTATTGTATTGCATTACCTTGCCTTGCCTGCCTGGACGTTCACTGCACCTGCGGGCATACAGTGAAGTCTTTTCCTATTCTGACAGTTGGAGACTGCCTTCACCCTGTTGGTGACTGGTGGGATTTTTGCTTGTCCTGTTCCTGTGGACGTGACTATAGCAGTGGTTGCTATTAGTTACGCTCCTACTCATTTGTCTTGTCCGTGTCAGTGTGGATGTTTGCTATCGCTGAGGCAGCGATTAGATTAGCAAGCATTCCGTCTGTCTCTCTGTCTTTGTTACTCAGTGTTGTGAACATAAGATGCTCACTGCTGCGATCACACTGAGCAACCATTGTGTCTTGTCTATTGTAATGATTATCGGGAGCTGGCAAACATTCCTTCTGTCTGTCTGTTGTCTGTCTTTGTACTAAGTGTTGTGAACATCATATGCTCAGTGCTGCAGTCGCACTGAGCAACCATGGTGTCTTGTTTAGTTGTGGCGGTTATCGGAAGCTCAGAGCTGTGGTCGCTCTGAGCAATCTTGCTCCCTTGTTCATAGCTCCTGGTGTGATCTGTGTAACTTCCTCCACAAAAGCACTCTGCTCTACTAACTAATATCACCCAGTTGCTGAGTCCTGTTGCTCTAGTGGTACTCTGGATTTCTCGGCCTCAGCTGCTATAAAGTGGGTTGCAAAAGTATTCGGCCCCCTTGAAGTTTTCCACATTTTGTCACATTACTGCCACAAACATGCATCAATGTTATTGGAATTCCACGTGAAAGACCAATACAAAGTGGTGTACATGTGAGAAGTGGATGGAAAATCATACATCATTACAAACATTTTTTACAAATAAATTACTGCAAAGTGGGGTGTGCGTAATTATTCGGCCCCCTGAGTCAATACTTTGTAGAACCACCTTTTGCTGCAATTACAGCTGCCAGTCTTTTAGGGTATGTCTCTACCAGCTTTGCACATCTAGAGACTGAAATCCTTGCCCATTCTTCTTTGTAAAACAGCTCCAGCTCAGTCAGATAAGATGGACAGCGTTTGTGAACAGCCGTTTTCAGATCTTGCCACAGATTCTCGATTGGATTTAGATCTGGACTTTGACTGGGCCATTCTAACACATAGATATGTTTTGTTTTAAACCATTCTATTGTTGTCCTGGGTTTATGTTTAGGGTCATTGTCCTGCTGGAAGGTGAACCTCCGCCCCAGTCTCAAGTCTTTTGCAGTCTCCAAGAGGTTTTCTTCCAAGTTTGCCCTGTATTTGGCTCCATCCATCTTCCCATCAACTCTGACCAGCTTCCCTGTCCCTGCTGAAGAGATGCACCCCCAGAGCATGATGCTGCCACCACCATATTTGACAGTGGGGATGGTGTGTTCAGAGTGATGTGCAGTGCTAGTTTTCTGCCGCACATAGCGTTTTGCATTTTGGCCAAAAAGTTCCACTTTGGTCTCATCTGACCAGATCACTTTCTTCCACATGGTTGCTGTGTCCCCCACATGGCTTGTGGCAAACTGCAAACGGGACTTCTTATGCTTTCTGTTAACAATGCCTTTCTTCTTGCCACTCTTCCATAAAGGCCAACTTTGTACAGTGCATGACTAATAGTTGTCCTATGGACAGAGTCTCCCACCTTAGCTGTAGATCTCTGCAGCTCGTCCAGAGTCACCATGGGCCTCTTGACTGCATTTCTGATCAGAGCTCTCCTTGTTCGGCCTGTGAGTTTAGGTGGATGGCCTTGTCTTGGTAGGTTTACAGTTGTGCCATACTACTTCCATTTCTGAATGATTGCTTGAACAGTGCTCCGTGGGATGTTCAAGGCTTTGGAAATCTTTTTGTAACATAAGCCTGCTTTAAATTTCTCAATAACTTGATCCCTGACCTGTCTTGTGTGTTCTTTGGACTTCACTGTGTTGTTGCTCCCAATATTCTCTTAGACAACCTCTGAGGCCCTCACAGAGCAGCTGTATTTTTACTGACATTAGATTACACACAGGTGCACTCTATTTAGTCATTAGCACTCATCAGGCAATGCCTATAGGCAACTGGCTGCACTCAGTTCAAAGGGGGCCGAATAATTATGCACACACCACTTTGCAGTTATTTATTTGTAAAAAATGTTTGGAATCATGTATGATTTTCGTTTCTCTTCTCACGTGTACACCACTTTGTATTGGTCGGTCTTTCATGTGAAATTCCAATAAAATTGATGCATGTTTGTGGCAGTAATATGACAAAATCTGGAAAACTTCAAGGGAGCCGAATACTTTTGCAACCCACTGTATCTTGCACGCTAAGACCTGGGGGTACCTGAAGTCAGTAGACATATTCAGTGTCCTGTTCAAGCGGAGGCTTGTCTATAGGTGAAGACGTGGGTCGAGCTCAGAACTACGGCACTAGATTGGGGTATAGCGGCTGAAAGAAAGCAGGAGATCTGCCAGGCATTACACACAGTTTCTACAGTGTTTTATTAGATAAAGTAAGCAATAACATGCACGTTACATAGCAACAGTGGCGTCCCTACCATGGGGCGGCCAGGAGCGCTCCGCTCCGGGTGTCAGCTCCAGGGGGGGTGTCATCAAGGCCTCCCCAGAAGCCTTGATGACACAGGAGGGGAAGCAGCGCTGAAGGAGGGGTGGCAGCGTCGGCGGGGAGGGGGGAAATACCCCCCCACATCTCCCTCACCTGGGTCCCCTCCTTCGGCGCTTCCCCTCCACGGGCGCCGGCAACGGGCACTGACAGGGCGGCTGATAGCCGCCCTCAGTTTACCCGAGCAGGGCTACGGGAAGATGGCCGCCGAAGCCCGCACTGGAGACAAAAATAGACGGCAAGATGGCCGCCGACGCCATCTTGCCGTCTATTTTTGTCTCCAGTGTGGGCTTCGGCGGCCATCTTCCCGTAGCCCTGCACTGATGACGCAGCAGGAGAAGGCGCGGAACATTCAAGAGGAGCTGCGGAGGCTGCCTGGGACTCGGAAGAGAGGTTTCATCTGCAGGTAAGGTTTTTTTCTTTTACAGGTGCACCGGCCCGGCCACCCACCGCTGCTGCCCACCTACCCACCGCTGCTGCCCACCTACCCACCACTGCTGCCCACCACCTACCCACCACTGCTGCCCACCTACCCACCAAGCTACCCACCACTGCTGCCCACCTACCCACCACTGCTGCCCACCTACCCACCGCTGCTGCCCACCTACCCACCACTGCTGCCCACCACCTACCCACCACTGCTGCCCACCTACCCACCAGGCTACCCACCACTGCTGCCCACCTACCCACCACTGCTGCCCACCTACCCACCGCTGCTGCCCACCTACCCACCACTGCTGCCCACCACCTACCCACCACTGCTGCCCGCCTACCCACCAGGCTACCCACCACTACTGCCCACCTACCCACCACTGCTGCCCACCTACCCACCACTGCTGCCCACCTACCACCACTGCTGCCCACCTACCCACCACTGCTGTCCACCTACCCACCAGGCTACCCACCACTGCTGCCCACCTACCCACCACTGCTGCCCACCTACCCACCACTGCTGCCCACCTACCCACCGCTGCTGCCCACCTACCCACCACTGCTGCCCACCACCTACCCACCACTACTGCTGCCTGCCTACCCACCAGGCTACCCACCACTACTGCCCACCTACCCACCACTGCTGCCCACCTACCCACCGCTGCTGCCCACCTACCCACCACTGCTGCCCACCTACCACCACTGCTGCCCACCTACCCACCACTGCTGCCCACCTACCCACCAGGCTACCCACCACTGCTGCCCACCTACCCACCACTGCTGCCCACCTACCCACCGCTGCTGCCCACCTACCCACCAGGCTACCCAGCAGGCTACCCACCGCTGCTGCCCACCTGCCCACCGCTGCTGCCCACCTGCCCACCGCTGCTGCCCACCTACCCACCACTGCTAGCAGGCTACCCACCACTGCTGCCCACCTACCCACCGCTGCTGCCCACCTACCCACCGCTGCTGCCCATCTACCCACCGCTGCTGCCCACCTACCCACCGCTGCTGCCCACCTACCCACCACTGCTGCCTACCTACCCACCAGGCTACCCAGCAGGCCACCCACCACTGCTGCCCACCTACCCACCACTGCTGCCCACCTACCCACCGCTGCTGCCCACCTACCCACCGCTGCTGCCCACCTACCCACCACTGCTGCCCACCTACCCACCGCTGCTGCCCACCTACCCACCAGGCTACCCACCACTGCTGCCCACCCACCCACCAGGCTACCCGGCAGGCTGCCCACCTACCCACCAGGCTACCCACCACTGCTGCCCACCTACCCACCACTGCTGCCCACCTACCCACCACTGCTACCCAGCAGGCTGCCCACCTACCCACCAGGCTACCCAGCAGGCTGCCCACCTACCCACCACTGCTGCCCACCTACCCACCACTGCTACCCAGCAGGCTGCCCACCTACCCACCACTGCTGCCCCCCTACCCACCATGCTACCCACCTACCCACCACTGCTGCCCACCTACCCACCAGGCTACCCAGCAGGCTACCCACCACTGCTGCCCCCCTACCCACCACTGCTACCCAGCAGGCTGCCCACCTACCCACTGGCAGGGTCCTCCACTCCCTAGTGTAATCTACAGGATCATGTGCTCCTGTCCTATGACAGCCTGTACTTGTATTACTGGGCCTACCTAACCAGCCCATATTGCATGATCATGTATTTTGTACAATTTGTATGTATAACTTTGTTCTATGTGTATAACCCTATGTATGTCATCCTTGTATCATTGTATATATTTATTGTCCAGCGCTGCGTAATATGTTGGCGCTTTATAAATACAATAAATAATAATAATAATAATAATAGGCAATCAGGCTGCTCACCCTTCACCACCTACCCACCAGGCTATCAGCTTGCCAACACTCAAATCTGCTACCGATATTGTGTATTTTGTGGTCAGATCTGCTACCGACATTGTGTATTTTGTGGTCAGTTTAACTACCGTCATTGTGTATTTTGTGGTCAGTTTAACTACCGTCATTGTGTATTTTGTGGTCAGTTTAACTACTGATATTGTGTATTTTGTAGTGAAATCTGGTGCTGACATTGTGTATGTTCTGGTCAAATCTACCGCAAGATTGAATGATTTTTTTCTGGTCAAATCTGCCGACATGATTGAATGTATTTTCTTGTGAAATCTGCTCACATAACGTGTAATGTCTGGTGAAATGTTCTCGCATTACGTGTATTTTATGTTGAAAGCTTCTGACATTTTGTGTATTTTCTGGAGAAAAGCTGCGCAATGATGTGAATTTTCTGGAGAAAGGTTGACTAAAACTTGGGTGCACTTTTAAATTAGCTCCGCCCCATCCGGTCATAGCCACGCCCATTTTTTCGCCGCGGCGCACTTCGCGCGCCGCAGGTGGTGTACCGTGGGGGGGGTGTCTTTCAATACCTAGCACCGGGTGTCAAATGCCCTAGGTACGCCACTGCATAGCAATTCCATATAATATGAAAAATAACATGCACATTAGGAAGTACAGTGTGTATGTGTTGTAGTACGGCGTTATGCAACACACAATGTGAACGAAGCCTTGACTTTGCATTCATAGCCACAATTGCAATGACTTCAAGATCATTTTTAATGACCCAATATTCTCCAGATTTTTACAAATAATATTTGAATTTGTCTCATCATTTCCCACACTGAGTACTGTTTCTCCTTATAGCTACCCCACCATAGCACTTATCTCCCTACTGGTGCAGTCCGTTGTGTAGCTTAGCCTGGTTTCCTTTCTCACTTCTCTGTTATACATCCTGTCATGCTCCACAAGGCCTCAATAACATGCTGTGTTGTTATAAAATCAAAAACATCTTTCTGCATTCACTGCTGATCAAACACCTCAGCCACCTGCTGTTCAGCTTGTGGTCTTTATATATACCTCAAAAACCTGCTGCCATCCCTTCGCTGTCATCTTTCAAGCCTTGATGGCTTTGTCTCCAACTTGGTAATAAAAACAGTCAAATGCCATTTCTGCAGCTATGTCAGGCGATGAAGCTGGACACAATTCACATGAACAGCCCTCAAACAATACCACCAGCTCATTTAATTAAGCCTACATTTGAACAGACAGTATTTTAACTAATTCTTTGTTAGACATCTTTTTCTCCCATGTGACAAAATTCTCACATATATATTTCCAATAAGAAACTGGCAGATTAAAAAAATGTAACTGGGTGTTAATATGAATATTAATAGCCTATGTATCCATAAAAATATTGTAATTTACACTTATATATAAATTAAGAAGCACAGTAGGAAGTCCCCATTATCTAGTATAGACTCCAAATTGGCACTTTTGTTCCAGTTTTCTGCACATCCTTAGAAAAAAAAATACCACAGCCCCACACATCTTATTATGAATGTGTTTAACAAGATTTAATAATGCAAACAGCAGTTCTATTAGCGAGGAAATGGATAATGGTTGAAGTGATAACATTTTTTATTACATATTAGGGTAGGTATCGCTTTTAAGTGGGAACCGAACCGTCAAGTTAAGCCTGATACACACCAATCACTGACCAATTTTACCACCTACATGTAATATGAGGGTCCACAGATATTGAATACTATGAGCAGATTATGTAGGTAAAGGCTCATACTATATGGAAATGGTAAAATTGGTCAGTGATTGGCCAATCAAAACTGAATGTGTGTACCAGGCTTAAAGCCTGATACATGCTTTCAATTATAATTGGCCAATCACTGACCAATTTTACCACCTCTATGTAGTATACTGAATACTATTAACAGATTGGTTAGGTACCCTCTCCTACTACATGGAAGTGGTAAAATTGGTCAGTGATTAGCCAATCATAATTGAAAGTCTGTTCCAGGCTTTACTCCTGCATCTTTACTGTCGTCTTTGACATTTAGCTGTAAAAGGTGTAAGCCCATATGCAATTCACTTTTTCTCCTAATTTTTCTCCCGGGTGATATTTTCACATCTTGTCATAACATGCCCTTTAAACCAGCAGCAAGTAAGAACACACTAAAAACAATTTTAATATTATGTTTTCACCAACTTTTGGGCACTTTTTCAATTAAAAAATGCATAAAAGTTAATTTGACCTCCCTGGTGGTGCTTTTCTGTCTGGAATTATGAGTCAAAAGCGGTACATTTTTTTTTCAAGAATTTTAGGCCTCCAATTCTTAAGTCATAACTCACCAAAATATATCAGAATAAAAGCCTGATAGACCTTCTGCATATAAGTAAAAGACTGGAACACAAAATTGTTAAATAAATTAAATTTATGAATAAACTTTAAAATTGTGAAACTGTACAAAAAAGGCAGAGTAGTCCAGGCAGAGGTCAGTGCAGGCGGCTGGCAGAAAGCAGTCAAAATCCAGGCAGAGGTCGGTGGCACAGGGGAGAGAGAGATCAAATTACAACTTGTTAGAAACAAATGAGGAGAAATTAGACAGGCAAAACTCTTTTGGGTCCAGATGGGGGGATCATCCAGCGCAGTGGACTATGTGCAAAAGTCCGGATCCACTTTCATTTTTTTACATGACGTCACACCGCCCGACGTCACGCCGCACAGTGACACTCGGCCGTCCTGATTGGCTGAGGATAAAGGGGAGCCCAGCGGCCAGGGGGAGAAGCCTGGGTCCCACTGACAAGCGCCGATCGTGCGTGGGACCCAGGAAAACAGCGTACATGGTAGTTTTGGGCCAGCCCGAGCTGAGCTCTGGCTTACCACTCTAAGCAGGTAAATCTCAGCCCGAGCTCAGCTCGGGATTACTGTCAGGGGGGTTGAGGAGAAGTTGAACATTATCTTCTAGGAGATAACTCAAGAGAAAAAAAGTGAATTACTTATCGGCCATAGTGTTTCAAATCACCGTGTGGTGATCACATTGTCCCTGCTGCATAACCCAGAATGCTGCATAAATTAATAATACTAGCAAGAATGGATTTAGGGCGTGTACACACATCCAATTTTGATCAACCATTGATTGGCTTCAGTAAAGTAAATAATTTATCCACGTTTCACTATGTAAATAACAGGAGTCTCCTCTACAAACAAATTCAACTTACATACAATATCCAGGAACTGAACATGCAGGGGACCTCATGTACCTTAATAAAATAAATTGTCCTTGATTAACTGAAGTGTATGTAGTTACGCTTGAGATTGGGGGATTCGATTAAGGATTTCCTTACACTGAGATTAAACTTTAGTTTTTAGGGTTAGGGGGTTTAAAAGTTTAGCTTAGTTAAATATTAGAACTGAGTCACAGGATAAAGCTGTTAAACAAAAAGCTTATGCTATGATATGCTGGCCTAATATGATTATTTATGATCAGACTGGGCAACTCTCTGGTATGCACACAAGCAACCCCTGATGTCCTGCTTGGCACTGCCTGAGGGGAAATAGCACTCGGAATGAATGGAATTTCGTGGTTGATCACTATAATTTTCCCTGAGACAGAGCCAGGCTGCCATTACTCCCTGCACATCCCCCTTCCTCATCCACTATTGGGAACATCCACACTTGGCTGAGCTGAGCACATCTGTTTATAGCTCAATCAATTTCTCCAAATGTAGTGCTGTAAGAATGCTAAAATATCACATATGGTAGAAGCAAGCCATGTTTGACCTCTTTTGAATCTCTAGGCAATGTAACCTGTACCACAGTGCCCAATGCCCAATGCCCCCCCCCCCCCCCCCCCCCCACACACACACACACATACACACACACACAAATACAGTGGTGTGAAAAACTATTTGCCCCCTTCCTGATTTCTTATTCTTTTGCATGTTTGTCACACTTAAATGTTTCTGCTCATCAAAAACCGTTAACTATTAGTCAAAGATAACATAATTGAACACAAAATGCAGTTTTAAATGATGGTTTTTATTATTTAGTGAGAAAAAAACTCCAAATCTACATGGCCCTGTGTGAAAAAGTGATTGCCCCCCTTGTTAAAAAAATAACTTAACTGTGGTTTATCACACCTGAGTTCAATTTCTGTAGTCACCCCCAGGCCTGATTACTGCCACACCTGTTTCTATCAAGAAATCACTTAAATAGGAGCTATCTGACACAGAGAAGAAGACCAAAAGCACCTCAAAAGCTAGACATCATGCCAAGATCCAAAGAAATTCAGGAACAAATGAGAACAAAGTACTGTAATTGAGATCTATAAGTCTGGTAAAGGTTATAAAACCATTTCTAAAGCTTTGGGACTCCAGCGAACCACAGTGAGAGCCATTATCCACAAATGGCAAAAACATGAAACAGTGATGAACCTTCCCAGGAGAGGCTGGCCGACCAAAATTACCCCAAGAGCGCAGAGAAAACTCATCCGAGAGGCCACAAAAGACCCCAGGACAACATCTAAAGAACTGCAGGCCTCACTTGCCTCAATTAAGGTCATTGTTCATGATTTCACCATAAGAAAGAGACTGGGCAAAAACGGTCTGCATGGCAGATATCCAAGGCGCAAACCACTTTTAAGCAAAAAGAACATTAACCACCCTGGCGTTCTGATAAGATCGCCAGGGAGGCTGCGGGAGGGTTTTTTTTAAATTAAAAAAAAACTATTTCATGCAGCCAACTGAAAGTTGGCTGCATGAAAGCCCACTAGATGGCGCTCCGGAGGCGTTCTTCCGATCGCCTCCGGCGGCCAGAATAAACAAGGAAGGCCGCAATGAGCGGCCTTCCTTGTTTTGCTTACACCGTCGCCATAGCGACGAGCGGAGTGACGTCATGGACGTCAGCCGACGTCCTGACGTCAGACGCATCCGATCCAGCCCTTAGCGCTGGCCGGAACTTTTTGTTCCGGCTGCGCAGGGCTCAGGCGGCTGGGGGGACCCTCTTTCGCCGCTGCTCGCGGCGAATCGCCGCAGAGCGGCGGCGATCGGGCAGCACACGCGGCTGGCAAAGTGCCGGCTGCGTGTGCTGCACTTTATTTGGGGCAAATCGGCCCAGCAGGGCCTGAGCGGCAGGCTCCGGCGGTACTGGACGAGCTGAGCTCGTCCATACCGCCCAGCTGGTTATTAAGGCTCGTCTCAATTTTGCTGAAAAAACATCTCAATGATTGGCAAGACTTTTGGGAAAATACCTTGTGGACCGACGAGACAAAAGTTGAACTTTTTGGAAGGTGCGTGTCCCGTTACATCTGGCGTAGAAGTAACACAGCATTTCAGCAAACGAACATCATACCAACAGTAAAATATGGTGGTGGTAGTGTGATGGTCTGGGGTTGTTTTGTTGCTTCAGGACCTGGAAGGCTTGCTGTAATAGATGGAACCATGAATTCTACTGTCTACCAAAAAATCCTGAAGGAGAATGTCCAGCCATCTGTTTGTCAACTCAAGCTGAAGCGATCTTGGGTGCTGCAGCAGGACAATGACCCAAAACACACCAGCAAATCCACCTCTGAATGGCTGAAGAAAAACAAATTGAACACTTTGGAGTGGCATAGTCAAAGTCCTGACCTGAATCCTATTGAGATGTTGTGGCATGACCTTAAAAAGGCGGTTCATGCTAGAAAACTCTCAAATAAAGCTGAATTACAACAATTCTGCAAAGATGAGTGGGCCAAAATTCTTCCTGTAAAAGTCTCGTTGCAAGTTATCGCAAACGCTTGATTGCAGTTATTGCTGCTAAGGGTGGCCCAACCAGTTATTAGGTTCAGGGGGCAATTTCTTTTTCACACAGGGCCATGTAGGTTTTGAGTTATTTTTCTCACTAAATAATAAAAACCATCATTTTAAACTGCATTTTGTGTTCAATTATGTTATCTTTGACTAATAGTTAACATTTTTTGATGAGCAGAAACATTTAAGTGTGACAAACATGCAAAAGAATAAGAAATCAGGAAGGGGGCAAATAGTTTTTCACACCACTGTATATTACACACATACCATACCACCATCACACAAATGCCACCTTCACACACATACACAATATAATAATATTATACTAACAGGGCAATCACTTAACTATAAAAGCTGAGTTTCTAGAATAATGATACAGTAGAAGTACTTTGCCTAAGCAAAGGCATTTCAGGCCATTGGAGTGCCATTGGTCCTGGAGAGCACTATGTCCCTAATCAAGCCCTGCCCCTTGAACTACGCTACACTCTAAATGAGGCCAAGCCTCCCGAATGAAGCCACACCCACAGTTATTTGTGCCTCCCTTAGTCCCTTCTGCCACCTCTGCACCCCCATGCCTCCTTCTATCCCCATTTGTACCTCCTTCTGCCCCCCTTTGTTCCTCCTTCTGTCCCCCCATCCCTTCTTCTGACCCCCTGTGCCTCCTTCTGTCCCCCATTGTGCCTCCTTCTGTCCCCATTTTGTACCTCCTTCAGTTTCCCTGTGCCTCCTTCTGTCCTCCTCATTCTCAAGTATGCACGAAAACATAGAAACTGGGGTGCAGACAAATGGCAGAAAGCTTTTGACTGATGAGTCAAAATTTGAAATATTTGGCTGTAGCAGAAGGCGGTTTGTGCATCGAAGGGCTGGAGAACGGTACAATAATGAGTGTCTGCAGGCAACAGCAAAGCATGGTAGAGGTTCCTTGAATGCTTGGGGCTGCATTTCTGCAAATGGAGTTGGAGATTTGGTTAGGATTAATGGTGTTCTCAATGCTGAGAAATACAGCCAAAGAACTCTCTTTAGCTGCATAAAGAAGTCCTGGAAGTGATGGTATGGCCTCCACAGAGCCCTAATCTCAACATCACCGAGTGTGTCTGTTTGAAGGCATAGGATGGTCACACCAAATATTTATTTGATTTAGATTTCTCTTTTGTCCATTCACTGATTGATTGATTGATTGATTGATTGATTGATTGATTGATTGATTGATTGATCAAACTAAATGATTAACACTTTTTTTTTAAAGCATTCTTTGTTTACAGCATTCTTTCACACCTGCCTAAAACTTTTGCATATTACTGTATATTGCTGGAAATTATGTCATAATTACACCTAGTTTAGACAGGAAGGACAGTGCAGTACCAGTAAGGTGTAAACTCAGTATTTGAACAGCAGAAACACTGGAATTTTGAAAGCTCTTGAATGTCAGAGTGTGAATGTATTTTGTAAACCTCAGCCACATATTGCTTACCTCACCCACCACAACGTCCTGTTCCATGTACTTCCTTGCCTGTTCACCACCCTAAAACTGGGTGTATTTTTACAGTTTATCAAGCACTTACCATTCTGTGGCATACTTTCATATCATTTTCACATCTTCTTTGAAGCCTTTAAATATCTTAGAATGTTAAGAGTATTCACAATATGATATACTGTATCTGCAATTTATCAAACATTTCCTTTTGACGTTGACACCTAGCTGTCCAGGACTAGCTTCTAATACCATTTACATATATCCTTGACTATAACCCGAAATATGTAGGTCTGACTTGCTAAGTGAGAATATAAAGGTCATCTTCTGGATGCCACTCCTAAATTTCTGACTTATAGCCGCTCTGTCTCTCCTCTATGTGAATATGCAGAACAGCCACAGTGGTGCACATATACCGTACCTACTCCTCTTCACTGTGGCCGATTAGGGTGTATCACCATCCCTCCAGAGGCGCTCAATGTCACAAGACATGCATCAGGAGCCAGAGGAACGCTGCAAGGTGCTGACTGCCCGGTGAAGAAGAAACAAGTGGACCTGGAGCAGGTATTTGTGCTCTGCATATTCGCATAGGGGGAGAGAGGCAGGCCACCTTAGCTAAAATAGTCTGGAAGGTGTGTGTGTGGTTACAGATACTGGGTGCACTGCTTACTAAAGGTGGCCATACATGGTACAATTTTTTTTTTTTTTTTTGGATTAGATAATTTAGTTCGATTATTCCATTAGATCGAATATAAAGATTTTTCCAGCATGTCCGATCTGATTTTTCTAGAAAAAATGGGATAATCGTTCAAATTTCTTGATCGAAAAAAAAAAAATATTTTCAACTTTCCTTTGATTCGATCATTTAGATCGAATAAACGGTATAATCGAACGTTTTTATTGTACCATCTATGGCCACCATAAGGGTGTTTTTTTTTTTTTTTACAGATACCGGCCGAGGTGCTTACTAAGTTACTAATGAAGGATGTATGTACAGGTCCTTCTCAAAAAATTAGCATATTGTGATAAAGTTCATTATTTTCTGTAATGTACTGATAAACATTAGACTTTCATACATTTTACATTCATTACACACAACTGAAGTAGTTCAAGCCTTTTATTGTTTTAATATTGATGATTTTGGCATACAGCTCATGAAAACCCAAAATTCCTATCTTAACCAGTTCGGCCTTTCTGGACGAGCTTTCTCGTCCAGAAAGGCACTGCTGTGTTCCCTGCGTGGTGCGCGCGATCGGGCGCGCGCCCGCGCGCGCACCCGCCGCCCGCCGCTAGCCCCCCGATCAGTGAATGGGAATATAATTCCCATTCACCGATCTGACTTCCCCGCAGAAATACCGACGCTTTTTCTCCAGAGAGCGTGGTATTTCTGCCCCCCAGGAAACAACTCCTCTGAATTTTAGTTCCTGGATGCGACATAGTTCGCATCCAGGACTTTGCTCACTGTGGCCATCTTGTGGCCAAATAGTAAACTGCACCCACATACATTTTTAATAAAACAATTACATTATTTTACATTAGAAAATAGCAGTTTCCCTCCCACCCCAAAAATTACCCACATACATTTTTTTATTAAAAAAAAAACAAAACAAAAAATACAATAAAAAAAAACAAAAACAACATAAATAGTTACCCAAGGGTCTGAACTTTTTAAATATGCATGTCAAGAGAGTATGTTATTATATTATTTAAAATTATAAGCCTATAAATAGCGATGGACGCAAATTGAAAAAATGCACCTTTATTTCTAAATGAAATATCGGCACTATAAATTGTGATAGGGACATCGTTTAAACGGTGAAATAACCGCGACAGATAGGCAAACAAAATAAATGAGTTTTAATTACGGTAGCGTATATTAATTTCAAACTATAATGGCCAAAAACTGAGAAATAATGATTTTTTTTCATTTCTTTCTTAATCTTCCTGTTAAAATGGATTTAGAAAAAAATAATTCTTAGCAAAATGTACTACCCAAAGAAAGCCTAATTAGTGGCGGAAAAAACAAGATATAGATCAATTCATTGTGATAAGTAGCAATAAAGTTATAGGCGAATGAATGGGAGGTGAACGTTGCTCGGATGCATGAGATTTTCGGCACTGCGGCGCTGAACCGGTTAAAAAATTAGCATATCATGAAAAGGTTCTCTAAACGAGCTATTAACCTAATCATCTGAATCAACTAATTAACTCTAAACACCTGCAAAAGATTCCTGAGGCTTTTAAAAACTCCCAGCCTGGTTCATTACTCAAAGCCGCAATCATGGGTAAGACTGCCGACTAGAGATGTAGCGAACGGTTCGACGGCGAACGGTTCCAGGCGAACTTAGGGGGTTCGCGTTTGCCTGCACCAGGCGAACTTTTGCGGAAGTATAATTCGCCCCATAATGCACTATGAGGGTCAACTTTGACCCTCTGCATCACAGTCAGCAGGCACATTGTAGCCATTCAGGCTACACTAAGCCCTGGAGCCCCACCCCCCCTTATATAAGGCAGGGTCCGGCGGCCATTACACTCACTCGTGTGCCTGCTAGAGGGAGGAAAGGGACAGCTGCTGCAGACTTTTTCTCCTAGGGACAGATTATTTAGGTTCTAGGCTGCTTTGCTTGCTCCTGACTGATTATTATTGCTTTTAAAGCACCCATCAACAGCAACAGCTCTTTTCAGAGCTCATCCTGTACATATTTTTTTTTCTGTGTGTCAAACTGACACTTTTGTTGCATGCACAGCCTTGCTAATTGATAGTGTGTGTGCCACTGCCAGCAGCCCAGCACATTCAGTGACTACTTGTGTGTGTGACAGGGAGCTGCACATTGTACTACCCAGTACTGCATATACCCCAGTACCTGTTGTGTTTACTTAACCCACCTCATCACTGCATATACCTAGCTTTGTGTTGAGTGAACCCAGCTCACTGCATCTAACTACCTGTTGTGTTGAGTGAACCCACCTGGCCACCTCACTGCATCTAACTACCTGTTGTGTTGAGTGAGAA
Source organism: Hyperolius riggenbachi (assembly GCF_040937935.1). NCBI lineage: Eukaryota > Metazoa > Chordata > Amphibia > Anura > Hyperoliidae > Hyperolius > Hyperolius riggenbachi. Next base: position 491,945,813 of record NC_090646.1, on the reverse strand, counting down.
CCCACCTCACTGCATCTTAAGTACCTTTACTATTCAGTGAACCCAGCTCACTGCATCTTACTACCTGTTGTGTTGAGTGAGAACCCACCTCACTGCATCTTAAGTACCTTTAGTGTTGAGTGAACCCAGCTCACTGCATCTAAGTACCTGTTGTGTTGAGTGAGAACCCACCTCAATGCATCTTAAGTACCTTTACTGTTCAGTGAACCCAGCTCACTGCATTTAACTACCTGTTGTGTTGAGTGAGAACCCACCTCACTGCATCTTAAGTACCTTTACTGTTCAGTGAACCCAGCTCACTGCATCTAACTACGTATTGTGTTGAGTGAACCCACCTCACTGCATATACCTAGCATTCCCCCCCGAGATGGACAAAATGGACATCCCAGGTAGAGGAAGAGGTAGAGGCAGACCCAGAGGAAGGCCACCAGGCACCGGCAGGTCTGTGCGAGGTGGTGTTGCTGTGATTTCGTGCGTACCTGGCCCAAAATACAGTGCTCAGAAGAAGGCACGTGCCATCACTTCCCAAAATCGTGAGGAGGTGCTTGAGTATTTAACACAGAACACCTCATCTCCCACAGCCACCAGCGCTACAACAAGCACCACATCCGCTGCATTTGACACTTCGCAGGAGTTATTTGGTGGTGGTGGTGAAATCACTGATTCCCAGCCACTACTGCAACAACAACAAGAAGGCGCAGGTACACCACCTCATACGTCTGAGTTAGGTGGCGATAGTATGGAGGAGGGGGATGATGAACCACCTGAAGTTGGTGCAGTTGAGGAGGTGTCTGAGGAAAGCGCAGCTGGCCAGGAGGATTATGATGACGATTATACGGATACCACATATGTTCCCGGTAGAGGAGATGACCAGGGGGACAGTTCAGAGGAGGAGTCAGAGAGGAGTAGGAGGAGATGACTCCATGATAGAAGCAGAGGGAGCTCATCCTCAGAAACAGCTGGGGGCAGTGTCCGGCGCCATGTATCGCCAGCTATGGCCAGCCAGCCAACATGCCCTTCAACGTCAGCTGCTGATGCCACCGTAGCGCCATCACCCCAGAGGGGCTCAGCGGTTTGGAAATGTTTTCACGTATGTGTCTCAGATCGGAGCAAAGCCATCTGTTGTCTCTGCCAGCAAAAATTGAGCGTAGGGACAAGTGCCTTACGAAGGCACCTGGAGAGAAGGCACAAACAGTTATGGCAAGAACACCTGAGGAAAAGCAGCACCCCTCAAAAGACAAGCCACCCTCCTTCTCCTCTTCCTCCTTCAGGTGTATCGTCTTCATCCACTTTCTCCCTTGCACCTTCACAGCCACCCTCCTCCACACCGCCTCTTCCCTTGAGCGGTTCCTTCTCCTCTGCCCACAGCAGTACCCAGCTGTCCGTGAAGGAAGTATTTGAGTGTAAGAAGCAAATGTCTGCCAGTCACCCTCTTGCCCGGCGTCTGACAGCTGGCGTGGCGGAACTATTAGTTCGCTAGCTATTACCATACAAGCTGGTGGGGTCGGAGGCTTTCCGTAAGTTTGTGGCCATTGGTACACCGCAGTGGAAGATACCAGGCCGCAATTATTTTTCACAAAAGGCCATAACCAAACTGTACCGTGCAGTTGAGAGGCAAGTGGTGTCATCTCTGGCACACAGCGTTGGGTAAAGGGTCCACCTGACCACGGATGCCTGGTCTGTCAAGCACGGGCAGGGCCACTACATTACATACACAGCCCATTGGGTCAACCTGGCAACCGATGGCAGCAAGCAGGGAGTACGTGGCTGCGCAGCGGACCGACTTGTTACACCTCCACGGCTTGCAGGCAGGCCTCCAGCCACCTCCTCTCCACCTGCTACCACCGCTTCGCTGTCGTCATCCTCCTCCTCCTCCTTGGCTGGTGCCGCGATCTCCTCTCCAGCTACACAGCCCCAGCACCCCAGGGCCTATGCTGCATGCCAGGTACGACGGTGTCATGCAGTGTTAGACATGTCTTGCCTGAAAGCGGAGAGTCACACTGGAGCAGCTCTCCTGGCTGCTCTTAACAAACAGGTGGAGCAATGGCTGACCCCACACAAGCTTGAGATTGGCAACGTGGTGTGCAGGGGCGTAACTAGAAATCACTGGGCCCCCCTGCGAATATTTGGATGGGCCCCCCCCCCATAGGTGCCAAATAATCGTAATGGGGCAGCGTTTCACTGTAAATTAATTGTAAAGTGGGCAGCATTTTACCAGACAATCATAATGTGGGCCAGAAAATCGTAATGTGGGCAGAGTTCACCAGAAAATCGTAATGTGGGCCTTTAGAAAATCATAATGTGGGCAGAGTTCACCAGAAAATCGTAATGTGGGCACCAGTCACCAGAAAATTGTAACGTGGACAGCATTCACCAGACAATCGTAATGTGGGCAGCGTTCACCAGAAAATCATAATGTGGGCAGAGTTCACCAGAAAATCATAATGTGGGCAGAGTTCACCAGAAAATCGTAACGTGAGCAGCAGTCACCAGAAAATTGTAACGTGGACAGCATTCACCAGACAATCGTAATGTGGGCAGCGTTCACCAGAATATCGTAATGTGGGACAGAAAATCGTAATGTGGGCAGAGTTCACCAGAAAATCGCAATGTGGGCAGCAGTCACCAGAAAATCGCCATGTGGGCAGCAGTCACCAGAAAATCGCAATGTGGGCATCAGTCACCAGAAAATCCTAATGTGGGCAGCAGTCACCAGAATATCGTAATGTGGGCAGCAGTCACCAGAAAATCCTAATGTGGGCAGCAGTCAGTCACCAGAATATCATAATGTGGGCAGCACACACCAGAAAATCCTAATGTGGGCAGCAGTCACCAGAAAATCCTTATGTGGGCAGCAGTCACCAGAAAATCGCAATGTGGGCAGCAGTCACCAGAAAATCGCAATGTGGGCAACGGTCACCAGAAAATCGCAATGTGGGCAGCAGTCACCAGAAAATCCTAATGTGGGCAGCATACACCAGAAAATCGTACTGTGGGCAGCAGACACCAGAAAATCGCAATGTGGGCAGCAGACACCTGAAAATCGTAATGTGGGCAGCAGACACCAGAAAATCGTAATGTGGGCAGCAGACACCTGAAAATCGTAATGTGGGCAGCAGACACCTGAAAATCGTAATGTGGGCAGCAGGCACCTGAAAATCGTAATGTGGGTAGCAGACACCTGAAAATCGCAATGTGGGCAGCAGACACCTCAAAATCGTAATGTGCGCAGCAGACACCTGAAAATCGTAATGTGGGCAGCAGACACCTGAAAATCGCAATGTGGGCAGCAGTGACCAGAAAATCGCAATGTGGGCAGCAGTGACCAGAAAATCGCAATGTGGGCAGCAGTGACCAGAAAATCGTAATGTGGGCAGCAGACACCTGAAAATCGTAATGTGGGCAGCAGGCACCTGAAAATCGTAATGTGGGCAGCAGTCACCAGAAAATCGTAATGTGGGCAGCAGACACCAGAAAATCGTAATGTGGGCACCAGTCACCAGAAAATTGTAACGTGGACAGCATTCACCAGACAATTGTAATGTGGGCAGCGTTCACCAGAAAATCATAATGTGGGCAGAGTTCACCAGAAAATCATAATGTGGGCAGAGTTCACCAGAAAATCGTAACGTGAGCAGCAGTCACCAGAAAATTGTAACGTGGACAGCATTCACCAGACAATCGTAATGTGGGCAGCGTTCACCAGAATATCGTAATGTGGGACAGAAAATCGTAATGTGGGCAGAGTTCACCAGAAAATCGCAATGTGGGCAGCAGTCACCAGAAAATCGCCATGTGGGCAGCAGTCACCAGAAAATCGCAATGTGGGCATCAGTCACCAGAAAATCCTAATGTGGGCAGCAGTCACCAGAATATCGTAATGTGGGCAGCAGTCACCAGAAAATCCTAATGTGGGCAGCAGTCAGTCACCAGAATATCATAATGTGGGCAGCACACACCAGAAAATCCTAATGTGGGCAGCAGTCACCAGAAAATCCTTATGTGGGCAGCAGTCACCAGAAAATCGCAATGTGGGCAGCAGTCACCAGAAAATCGCAATGTGGGCAACAGTCACCAGAAAATCGCAATGTGGGCAGCAGTCACCAGAAAATCCTAATGTGGGCAGCATACACCAGAAAATCGTACTGTGGGCAGCAGACACCAGAAAATCGCAATGTGGGCAGCAGACACCTGAAAATCGTAATGTGGGCAGCAGACACCAGAAAATCGTAATGTGGGCAGCAGACACCTGAAAATCGTAATGTGGGCAGCAGACACCTGAAAATCGTAATGTGGGCAGCAGGCACCTGAAAATCGTAATGTGGGTAGCAGACACCTGAAAATCGCAATGTGGGCAGCAGACACCTGAAAATCGTAATGTGCGCAGCAGACACCTGAAAATCGTAATGTGGGCAGCAGACACCTGAAAATCGCAATGTGGGCAGCAGTGACCAGAAAATCGCAATGTGGGCAGCAGTGACCAGAAAATCGCAATGTGGGCAGCAGTGACCAGAAAATCGTAATGTGGGCAGCAGACACCTGAAAATCGTAATGTGGGCAGCAGGCACCTGAAAATCGTAATGTGGGCAGCAGTCACCAGAAAATCGTAATGTGGGCAGCAGACACCTGAAAATCGTAATGTGGGCAGCAGGCACCTGAAAATCGCAATGTGGGCAGCAGACACCTGAAAATCGTAATGTGGGCAGCAGTGACCAGAAAATCGCAATGTGGGCAGCAGTGACCAGAAAATCGTAATGTGGGCAGCAGACACCTGAAAATCGTAATGTGGGCAGCAGGCACCTGAAAATCGTAATGTGGGCAGCAGACACCTGAAAATCGTAATGTGGGCAGCAGACACCTGAAAATCGTAATGTGGGCAGCAGACACCTGAAAATCGTAATGTGGGCAGCTGCAGGCACCTGAAAATCGTAATGTGGGCAGCAGACACCTGAAAATCGCAATGTGGGCAGCAGACACCTGAAAATCGTAATGTGGGCAGCAGACACCTGAAAATCATAATGTGGGCAGCAGGCACCTGAAAATCGTAATGTGGGCAGCAGGCACCTGAAAATCGTAATGTGGGCAGCAGGCACCTGAAAATCGTAATGTGGGCAGCAGACACCTGAAAATCATAATGTGGGCAGCAGACACCTGAAAATCGTAATGTGGGCAGCAGGCACCTGAAAATCGTAATGTAGGCAGCAGACACCTGAAAATCGTAATGTGGGCAGCATACACCTGAAAATCACAATGTGGGCAGCAGACACCTGAAAATCGTAATGTGGGCAGCAGACACCTGAAAATCGTAATGTGGGCAGCAGGCACCTGAAAATCGTAATGTGGGCAGCAGTTACCAGAAAATCACAATGTGGGCAGCAGTCACCTGAAAATCCCCCTGCAGAATTTCAATGTGTGTGGGCAGCGGGCAGCGGGCAGCAGCGGGATACATACCTTCTTCCTTGCGTTCCATCGCCGCCTTCTCGCTCTAGCGGCTGACGTCACTTCCGCTTCCGGAAGTGACGTCAGCCGCTAGAGCGAGAAGGCGGCGATGGAACGCAAGGAAGAAGGTATGTATCCCGCTGCCCGCTGCCCACACACATTCACTAGCTGGAGGGGAGCGCAGAGGGGAGAGCCCCGAGGTGAGGGAGAGGGGGGAACTTCCCCTCTCCCCGCCGACTGTGGACAAGGCTTTCCCCTCATGCTGCCACCCCTCCAGCCCCCAAAAAACGGCCCCGAGCGGGCCCCAGGGGGGAGCCGGGCCCCCCGCGGGCGCAGGCGCTGCAGGGCCTATTGCTACGCCCCTGGTGGTGTGTGACAACGGCAGCAATCTCATTGCTGCGTTGAATTTGGGAAAGCTGACACACATACCCTGCATGGCACATGTGCTGAATCTGGTTGTGCAAAGATTTGTGTCCAAGCACCCAGGCTTAGAGGACGTCCTGAAGCAGGCCAGGAAGTTGTGTGGGCATTTCAGGCGCTCTTACAAGGCCATGGCACGCTTTGCGGACATTCAGCGTAGAAACAACTTGCCAGTGAGACGCCTGATTTGCGATAGCCCGACTTGCTGGAATTCCACCCTGCTGATGTTCTCTCGCCTGCTAGACCAGGAGAAAGCCGTCACCCAGTACCTGTATCATTACAGTACAAGGATACAATCTGGGAGGATGGGGATGTTGTGGCCCAACAACTGGACACTGATGCGAAATGCATGCAGGGTCATGGAGCCCTATGAGGAGGTGACCAAACTGGTGAGTCGCGATGAGGGCACCATCAGTGACTTGATCCCCTACGCCTACTTCTTGGAGCGTGCCATGCGTAGAGTGGTGGATACAGCTGTGGAGGAGCATGAACGAGAAGAGTTACGGCAGCAGGAGTCATGGGAGCCATTTACACCCGAACCCGATGTTCCCACAACACCTGTGGCAGCACAGAGGGGGGAGGAGGAGGAGGAAGAAGAGGAGTCGTGTGGGGAAGGAGAGGAGTCAGACTCTGATGATGGTGATGATGAGGAAGGTGTTTCTGTGGAGGAGGATGAGGCGGCAGAAGAAGAACAACCGCGGCAGCCGTCACAGGGGGCTTCTGCTGCTCCACGTTCCCGTGGTATTGTTCGTGGCTGGGGGGAGGAAGAGGAGTTGCATCCCGTCACTAAGGAAGAGCAAGAGGAGATGGAGAGTACGTCTGCATCCAGCTTTGTGCAGATGTCCTCTTTCATGTTGTCCAGCCCGTTGAGGGACGTAAAGGTAAAGGAAAAAGGGGGCCTGGGGGGCATATGTCACATATCACAAAAATCAAAAGTAAAATGCAAAAGTACAACATTTATTAATGTAGTAATTAGACATATTAAAAAGCACCAATGTAACCTGCCATGAGGCCTCACTCAACACCCAGCCAAACATCCAAACACACCGCTACCTAGGACCACCTAATGTGATTAGGGATCCCAAAAATAATGTATCATGCAAATATGTATTGAGCCTAGGCAAACATGGTATACCATAAGGGACACAATGGGATTGTCACAGTTGGCAATCCGGCAAAGATAGCTGGAATATGATGGATCAGTAGGTCCAGAAAGAGCCAGGAAGCTGGTGTAGCATCAGCAGATAAGCAATTCAATGAAACGGTGTAGCATGCATAGACGGATCAAATGCAAGTTGCAGCAAGCACAGTTCAAGTATATAGCACAGATCATGAGCCATACTATACCCAGTCCTGATACAGCAGTGCGGAGTCCAGTTAGCTCCTGAAGGCTGCCAGGTCCCTCAACCCCATGTGCTGAAGCCCAAGGCTGGGGGATTGACCTTCCGTCGAGCAAGGAAATCCAGTCCAATGTCCTGGTAAGGCAGGCTGTGGAGATCAGTGCAGAGTCCCAAGCAAACAGGGGACTGAAATGGCAGTTCGCAGTGTAGCCCCAGAGGTATCACAGGCCAGCAGAGGATGGATGCAGGCAGTGGAAGGGCGGCAGGCCGCAAGGCAGAGAGGTGCTGTCACCACGCCGGCAGCCCTGACATGTTTCGCCGGGTCTACCGGCTTTTTCGAAGGGAGGCGTGGCTATAGCTCGTGCACTGCCCATGGTCCCTTATAGAGCGGCGCCACCAGTCACGTGCGCGCACGCACGCGTAATTACGTACGCGTCAAGTGAAGCGCACACGAACGCATGCGCGCTAGCGCCGCAACGGGCACGCAGCTCAGCCCCGCCCCCGCAAATAGCCCAGCCACTAGGCCGGACAAAAGAGCCGGCATACAGCGTGATGATGGCATGATCACAGGTGAAAGGGCGCAGCGGGGACGGGGGAAAGGGGAAGCCATAGGGCAGCACACGAATGCATATTATGCAATATCAGCAAAACCTATATGCAAATAATATAGCGCAAAACCATGCAAACGCATACAAACACAAACAGGCAAAAAAAGTCTATATCAACAGCTCAGAGTCGGCAGGGCTTATTATAATGTCAACTTCAATCTTAAGCTTAGACCAAAAGGGACTGCGAAAACGCAGAAACGAGTCCAAACAGTGCGCTAACTCGGCGCACTAAAAAGAAACAAGAAACAACAAAAACAAATGCCAGCTGTAACGGCGGATGCCGCAGAGGGAAGAACCCAAAGACAACAGGCCGGAGCATAAGGGGGCTCACAGACACAGGGGGTATCGGTGGGGGTGGGGAAGAAAAAAGAGAGATCAATGGGGTAAAAAGGCCGCGAATCCGACCGTTTCATTGAGGCCAGGATATTCAGTGGCCTCCAACTCATAAATCCACCGAGACTCTTTCTGTAGCAACAAACGATCAAAGTTACCCCCTCTAATGGTGGTATGTATACGGTCGAGGCCGACAAATCGTATACCCGAAGTGCTGCCCCCATGCTCAGATCTAAAGTGCCTCGCAACAGGTGTGGTGGATGCAATGCTTTTGATATTGGCAATGTGCTCGCCAATTCTAGATTTAAAATCACGTCCGGTCTTACCAATGTAAAAGGCGACACAGGGACACAATAGGAGGTAAACCACAAATTGGGTATTACAATTGACAAAATGTTGCAAACGCCAGTGATGACCATTTGGAAGGACGACTTCCCTCCCAATGAATAAGAACCGACAAACAGTGCATCCACCACAACTGTATGTCCCGGTTACGATGCAATGAGGACGCATGGTCTCAGTGCCCCGGAAATGGCTCCTGACAATCAGGTCACGGAGAGACGGCGCGCGCCTCCACGTAATTTTAGGTTCAGGTGTAACCAATGGTTCAATTTTAGGGTCATTGGTAATAATATACCAATGACGCTGTAAAACGTGAGTAATTCCTTTAAACTGTGCTGAATAGCGCAGGCAAAGGCGTGTGCAGTCCGCTCCGTCTCTCCGAGGCCCGCCAGAGGCCAGTAATGCACTTCGCTCGGCCACGCGAGCACGTTGGTATGCCCGTCGCAGGACACGATCTGGGTAACCCCGATCCCTGAAGCGCGATCTCAAGATCGCTGCTTCCTCCTCAAAAGTCTCGGTGGAAGTACAGTTCCTCCTAATGCGGAGGTATTGGCCCACAGGGATGCCCCTGACAGTGTGTCCAGGATGGAAACTGTCGGCCCTAAGACGGGCATTTGTGGCTGTCTCTTTCCTGTATAAGCCCGTAGACAAACAGCCATGGGCATCAATGATGATCCAAATATCCAAAAATGAGATCTTCCTACAATCAAACGTCATTGTAAAGCGTAAGTTCCTTGCATTTTTATTCAAAACATCAACAAATTGTCTAAGTTCGCAGGAAGTCCCCGTTCAGACGATAAAGATGTCATCGATGTACCTGTGATACATTAAGACGTGGTACAGGTACATCGAGAGACCCTCGTCCGAAAAGGTCACACGTTCCCACTCCCCCAGGTACAGGTTGGCATACGAGGGGGCACATGTGGTCCCCATAGCCGCCCCCTGCATCTGGAGGTAGTGCGATCCGTCGAAAACAAAAATATTATTGAGAAGCAAAAATCGCAAAAGATCTAACAAAAAATATTGTGGGCCGTTTGCCTAATATCGAGCTCGCACAGGAAAGTTTCAACAGCAGCAATACCAAGGTCATGCGGGATGCTCGAGTACAATGCCTCCACGTCCAGAGCAACCAGATATGCACCAGGAGGGACAAAGACCCCCTCTAAAATCCTCAAAAGATGCATGGTATCCCTGACATAAGAGGGCAAAGCCTGCACATGAGGCTGGAGGTGCCGATCAATGTACACGCTCGCCCGCTCAGTCAGGGAACCACGACCAGAGACGATTGGGCGGCCAGGAGGGCACGTCCTGGACTTGTGAATCTTTGGTAAAGCATAGAAGGTAGGCGTTATAGGGTGTAAGACCTTCAAAAACTGTACAATGTCTTCCCCTATAACGCTGCACCTAAGGGCGTCATCAATGATGGTAAAAAATTGCTTTTGGCATCTGGCCACTCTGGACGCAGAGACGCGCACATAGCACTCCCGCCGTGTTAATATGTCAAGACACATATCCCTGTAGGCCTGCACCCCCATAACAACAACATTGCCCCCCTTATCGGAGGGCTTAATCTCCCATTTGGTCTGCTGCCTCAGCCCCTCCAGTGCCACAAGCTCATCTGCAGAGAGATTGTGGGAGCCGGAATTCCTCCCAGAAAGGCGTTAAATGTCACGTTCCACAACCGAGATGAAAGTTCTCAGACTGGGGCTGACGGAAAAGGGCGGAAAACGGTGCGATCTGTTCCTGAGCTCAAGTTCATTCAAAGTGGGCTGGTATGTCACAGGCAATGTATCGGGCATGAAGCTTAATATATCATCTCCTGAGACTTGGGGATCCTCCCCACTCTGAAGATCGATCAAATCAGCCAACGCCCGCCGGTCCTGACCCGACAACTCGATCCTAGATAGGGACGGTAAAACGTCTCTCACAGAACCATCATGGAGTAATCTCATAAGAATCTTACGTCCAAAAATGTGTATGTCTGTTATAACTTCAAAAATATCGGAATCGTATGTCGGGCAGAACCCCAGGCCCCTGGCTGAAAGTGAGCGTGCAGACTCAGGGAGTATCTCGCCCGTTAGATTAATTACCTGTAACTCCATACCGCCCTCAACAGGGACATCGACAACCCGACCGTCCCCATCCGTCAGCCCATTCACCCCAAAAAAGACGAAGACGAGGGCCCAGAGGAGGGGCAATCCCCCTCGTCTTCCCCCGGGGCGAAGTCCGAACCCTCGCCACATGTCCCACCAGTAGCTCCTGCAGGTGGGTTTTTACCTTGCTTGGGACGTTGGCCCCTCTTGGTATTGTTTTGTCTAAGGTTGTATCTCTTAGGGCTTTTTCGGGGAGGGGGAACAGTATCACCAGCCGGAGCAGAACCTCCACTCGCAACTGAGGAATCGGATTCAACAGGTGCCGGCTGTGTAGGCGGCACCCGAGCAGGGTTAGGTTTACTACCCTTTGGTTTAAATGGTTTAGGTGGGCGGTAACCCCACCTATAGGCTGATCCTGTTTTATAGGCTACACGATCTCTCAATAGTTTCTGGTCACGTTGGATCACAAGATCCTTATTGAATTTTTTAATATGGGTTTCAAGCTCTTGATTGCGCTTTTTGTATAGAGGATCGGTTTTGAAAGATTCAATTGATGAGGTTGTCTTAACTATCTCAGCTTCTGTGCCAGTGAGGTCTGTTTCGTCTAATTCGTTCATTAGACCCAAACAAACCCTCGCACAGCTCTCAAAGTTGGTCTCCCATCGTTTTTTAAAATCCTCAGAGATATTCTTTCTGTGAGGGAAAATTTGAAAACGAAGCCACATAGGACTGTAATGTTCCTCTAAATAAGTTTTGTTATATTTTACATTCCACCAGAGGTGCGATTTTTTCTCATACAATCTAGTCAATCTATGAAAAGCACCGTTAATTAACTGTTCAGAATCCCTCGCCCCCTGTGTCTGTGAGCAATCACTCTCGACCTGCGACACTAGGTCATCCCACCGCAGCATCGCCGCACAGCACAACTCTGAAAAAAGGACAAAGTAAATCTAACTAATCATGCATCCAGCATGTCTAACAGGGCTGATTTCCCTAATTAACCTATCTCAAGAAGGTATTATTCCTTTAATGGAAGACATGCGGCTGCACGAAATTGGACAAAAAGTCCTACTAAATGACATTGTCCCCCAATATAATAGGACGTAAAAGTAAAGGAAAAAGGGGGTCTGGGGGGCATATGTAACATATGCCCGTTGAGGGACCCCCGTATCAAAAAACTCAAGTCGAATGACCTGTACTGGGTGGCCACGCTACTAGACCCTCGGTACAGGCACAAAGTGGCGGACCTGTGACCAACTCAACACAAGGCGGAAAGGATGCAGCACTTGCAGAACAAGCTGTCGATGATGCTTTACAATGCATTTAAGGGTGATGTGGCTGCACAACGCAATCAAGGTACCACTGGCAGTAACCCTCCTCCTCCCAAGTCCACGCAGGCAAGGACAGGACGCTCCAGCAATCTCAGGGTGATGTCGGACATGCGGACGTTCTTTAGTCCAACTCCTCGCCATAGTCCTTCCGGATCCACCCTCCACCAACGCCTGGACCAGCAGGGAGCCGACTACCTGGCCTTGAGTGTGGATGTAGACACTGCGAAAAGCGACGATGAACCCTTGGACTACTGGTTGCGCAGGCTTGACCTGTGGCCAGAGCTGTCCCAATTTGCCATACAACTTCTCTCTTGCCCTGCCACAAGCGTCCTGTCAGAAAGAACCTTCAGTGCAGCTGGAGGCATAGTTACTGAGAAGAGAAGTTGCCTAAGTCACGACAGTGTTCAGTACCTGACCTTTATCAAAATGAATGAGGAATAGATCCCGGAGGGCTACTGCACGACCGAAGACTAAGTCAGTCCCCACACACAGCATCTCTGCCTGCAGGCTGCTTGCCTTCTCCGCCACCACCAACAAGGTCCAGGACTCTAGGTGGATTCCTGAATTTTTAAGGCCGCTGCTAGCTGCGGCCGCTACACTAATTTTTCTGGTGCCTGACATGCCTGCCTAATTTTTCTGGCTGCACTGTGGGCGGCTGCAACAAAAAAACAAAAGGCATGTACATGTGCCCATCCCCCTTCGTGATCATTACCTTGCCGTGGTGAAGGGGCTTGCGTATCACAATGAAGCAATGACCGCCGGCTATTTGAGTGTCTCGGGTGGAGGTGGCACACAAAAGATAATAAGGTCGTTGCTTCATTGTGGTCAGACCAAATTTGATCAGCTGGACAGTCACTGTTGTTCTATCATTGAGCTACCACAGCCCGGCGACCATATGGGCTTGAAAAACGCCACGGCCTACACTCTGGCCACGGTGCGCACCAGTCCAGCACGGCCGTCACTATGCAAACAGCTGTTTGCGGTGCGTTACACAGTGAGTTTGGTGTGTCAGTGTGAAGCAGAACTCTAATTACACTCCCTGATTGATGTATACCCGTGCAAGATGTTTGAAAGCATGTTAGGCCTGCAATTTAGCATTCAATGTGATTTCTGCCCTTAAAACGCTGCTTTGCATCAAATCCAGATTTTTCCACGGTACTTTGGGCATGTATCCCACTCCGCCATGCCACCCTCCAGGTGTTAGACCCCTTGAAATATCTTTTCCATCACTTTTGTGGCCAGCATAATTTTTTTCTATTTTTCAAAGTTCGCCTCCCCATTGAAGTCTATTGCGGTTCGCGAACTTTTACGCGAACCGAACCTTCCGCGAAATTTCGCGAACGGGGTTCGCGAACCGAAAATCGGAGGTTCGCGACATCTCTACTGCCGACCTGACTGCTGTCCAGAAGGCCATCATTGACACCCTCAAGAAAGAGGGTAAGACACAGAAAGAAATTTCTGAATGAATAGGCTGTTCCCAGAGTGCTGTATCAAGGCACCTCAGTGGGAAGTATGTGGAAAGGAAAAAGTGTGGCAGAAAACGCTGCACAACAAGAAGAGGTGACTGGACCCTCAGGAAGATTGTGGAGAAGGACCGATTCCAGACCTTGGGGGACCTGCGGAAGCAGTGGACTGAGTCTGGAGTAGAAACATCTGGAGCCACCATTAGTGTTGGGCGAACACCTGGATGTTCGGGTTCGCGAACGTTCGCCGAACATGGCCGCGATGTTCGGGTGTTCGCGCCGAACTCCGAACATAATGGAAGTCAATGGGGACCCGAACTTTCGTGCTTTGTAAAGCCTCCTTACATGCTACATACCCCAAATGTACAGGGTATGTGCAACTTGGGAGTGGGTACAAGAGGGAAAATTTTTTTAGCAAAAAGAGCTTATAGTTTTTGAAAAAATCGATTTTAAAGTTTCAAAGGGAAAACTGTCTTTTAAATGCGGGAAATGTCTGTTTTCTTTGCACAGGTAACATGCTTTTTGTCGGCATGCAGTCATAAATGTAATACAGATAAGAGGTTCCAGGAAAAGGGACCGGTAACGCTAACCCAGCAGCAGCACACGTGATGGAACAGGAGGAGGGCGGCGCAGGAGGAGAAGGCCACGCATTGAGACACAACAACCCAGGCCTTGCATGAGGACAAGAAGCGTGCGGATAGCATGCATTTTGCCGCCATGCAGTCATAAATGTAATAAAGATAAGAGGTTCCATAAACAGGGACCGGCAACGCTAACCCAGCCAGCAGCAGCACACGTGATGGAACAGGAGGAGGCGCAGGAGGAGAAGGCCACGCTTTGAGACACAACAACCCAGGCCTTGCATGAGGACAAGAAGCGTGCGGATAGCATGCATTTTGCCGCCATGCAGTCATAAATGTAATAAAGATAAGAGGTTCCATAAACAGGGACCGGCAACGCTAACCCAGCAGAAGCACACGTGATGGAACAGAAGGAGGCACAGGAGGAGAAGGCCACGCTTTGAGACACAACAACCCAAGCCTTTCATAAGGACAAGAAGCGTGCGGATAGCATGCATTTTGCCGCCATGCAGTCATAAATGTAATAAAGATAAGAGGTTCCATAAACAGGGACCGGCAACGCTAACCCAGCCAGCAGCAGCACACGTGATGGAACAGGAGGAGGCGCAGGAGGAGAAGGCCACGCTTTCAGACACAACAACCCAGGCCTTGCATGAGGACAAGAAGCGTGCGGATAGCATATATATAGTGTGGGTGAGCAGTGTACTACTGTTCCCAGCAGAGACACAGAGTGGCAGTAAACACAATGCTATATAGTGTGGGTGAGCGGTGTACTACTGTTCCCAGCAGAGACACAGAGTGGCAGTAACGACAATGATATATAGTGTGGGTGAGCGGTGTACTACTGTTCCCAGCAGCGACACAGAGCACAATGCTATACAGGGTGAGCGGTGTACTACTGTTCCCAGCAGAGACACAGAGTGGCAGTAAACACAATGCTATATAGTGTGGGTGAGCGGTGTACTACAATTCCCAGCAGCGACACAAAGCACAATGCTATACAGGGTGAGCGGTGTACTACTGTTCCCAGCAGACACACAGAGTGGCAGTAAACACAATGCTATATAGTGTGGGTGAGCGGTGTACTACTGTTCCCAGCAGCGACACAATGACTGGGGGGACCCTGGCTAGCCTGGCTGGAGAGAGAACTACCCTGCCTGCCTACCCAAAGCTAAACCCACAGACAAATGGCGGAGAAATGACGTGGATCGGGTATTTATTTACCCGAACCACGTGACCCATTTGGCCAATCAGAGCGCGTTCGGGTCCGAACCACGTGACCCATTCGGCCAATCACAGCGCTAGCCGAACGTTCGGGTAACGTTCGGCCATGCGCTCTTAGTTCGGCCATATGGCCGAACAGTTTGGGCGAACACCATCAGGTGTTCGGCCGAACTCGAACATCACCCGAACAGGGTGATGTTCTGCAGAACCCGAACAGTGGCGAACACTGTTCGCCCAACACTAGCCACCATGTACAGGCGTGTGCAGGAAATGGTCTACAGGTGCCGCATTCCGCAGGTCAAGCCACTTTTGAACCAGAAACAGCGGCAGAAGCGCCTGACCTGGGCTACAGAGAAGCAGCACTGGACTGTTGCTCAGTGGTCCAAAGTACTTTTTTCAGATGAAAGCAACTTTTGCATGTCATTCGGAAATCAAGGTGCCAGAGTCTGGAGGAAGACCGGGGAGTGGGAAATGCCAAAATGTCTGAAGTCCAGTGTCAAGTACCCACAGTCAGTGATGGTCTGGGATGCCATGTCAGCTGCTGGTGTTGGTCCACTGTGTTTTATCAAGGGCAGGGTCAATGCAGCTAGCTATCAGAAGATTTTGGAGCACTTCATGCTTCCATCTGCTGAAAAGCTTTATGGAGATGAAGATTTCATTTTTCAGCACGACCTGGCACCTGCTCACAGTGCTAAAACCACTGGTAAATGGTTTACTGACCATGGTATTACTGTGCTCAATTGGCCTGCCAACTCTCCTGACCTGAACCCCATAGATAATCTGTGGGATATTGTGAAGAGAAAGTTGAGAGATGCAAGACCCAACACTCTGGATGAGCTTAAGGCTGCTATCGAAGCATCCTGGGCCTCCATAACACCTGAGCAGTGCCACAGGCTGATTGCCTCCATGCCACGCCGCATTGAAGCAGTCATTTCTGCAAAAGGATTCCCGACCAAGTATTGAGTGCATAACTGAACATAATTATTTGAAGGTTGACTTTTTTTGTTTTAAAAACACTTTTCTTTTATTGGTCGGCTGAAATATGCTATTTGTTTTAGATAGGAAATTTGTGTTTTCATGAGCTGTATGCCAAAATCATCAATATTAAAACAATAAAAGGCTTGAACTACTTCAGTTGTGTGTAATGAATCTAAAATATATGAAAGTCTAATGTTTATCAGTACATTACAGAAAATAATGAACTTTATCACAATATGCTATTTTTTTTAGAAGGACCTGTATGTATGTGTGCTTGTGTGTGTGTGTGTGTGTGTGGGGGGAGATACTTACCACACTGCTTACTAATAGGTGGAAGGAGTCGATAATTGCTGCACTTGGGAACCAATAGAGTTAAATATTGTGGTTGGCTTATACACCAAATTGACTTATAGTCAAGGATATACAGTATTGTACTGATGGGTCATACCATTTTATTTATTAAGAAAATAACATTTCCTTCAAAGTTTTTGATAAAACTTAGCAGGTGAGTTACATAACTTTCCTGAAGGTAATTTCATGTATTTACCTTGACCTAAAGTTATCACCCATAATGCATCAATTTAGGACATTGGAGGATGCCATGCATGCTATACACTGGGGGATGTAATGTATATCATTATTTTACAATTTAATCTTAAAATACAAGCACCAGTGGGGAAAAAGTTTTCATACAGGCTGATAATTTTACTACATGGCCAGCTTATATACTGGGAAGATCAAAAAGTGTTTTAATAGTTTCAAATGAAAATTAACATAATCTTAGTTGCTTTTCCAACTACTTTTAGTTACAGAAAAACAGCAGAGAGCTTAGAGTAGTAAAATAATGACAATTATTATTTTTTACAATGAAATATATGAATGGATACTACTTTTGTATAAAAAATAACCCTTTTGAGGGAAAAACAGTTATTTCCAATTGTCCCTACCAGAAATAGCCAGCTAGACTTGGCACAGTCCACTTCCATAATACTAAAAACAGAAACTTCTTTGAGTATGCTGAAAGTGCCATTATTAATACCTAGCAAATAAACAACTCAATTCTTAGCTAAGATTTCTAGATAAAAATGACTCACTTCAAAGTACCAAGCTCAGGACGTACAGCCAAAAATAACTTTACCAGTTAGATCTACTGATGCTTTATCAAGCAAACAAGTCACATTAGCGGAACTGTCTAATATGAATGGCCACAACCATGTACAACTGAAAGGAATTCCCATTTTAATATCATGGATTTAAGGTGTGGTGATTATAATGGAATAAACTTTTTCTTCTGCAAAAACAAGTGTAAACCCTGCCTTAGGCTGTTTTCACAGTTAGACTTTACAGGCGCACGGTAGTGCAGCCTGTAACGCAGCCCACCACACAGCAATGAAAAATGAATGGGCTGTTCACAGTGCCCACGTTGCGTTACATTGTAACGCAGCAGGTAAAAACAAAGTGCTGCATGGTGTATGTTATAAGCGGCTAAGCCGTGTAACTGTTTGCACATGCTCAGTAATGTTGGAGGAGGAGGTCTCCCCTCCTCCTCCTCGGCTAGGCACATGGCTAATTAATATTCACTGCATGGTGTGAGGTGCAGTATTTACTTCCTGGAGCGCCGCTCTGTACGGCGATTGGCTGGCAGGAACACATGATGCCTCATGCGTCCAAGAGTATGCATCACAGGACGCATGAGGAGCCGCTTAACGCGGCTCAATGTAATGTCCAGCTTCAACCCCACTATGCGTTGCGTTGGGGGCACATTATGCGACCTTAACGTGGCATCTAATGCAACGTTTTATTGGTAAAGAAGCCTAAATCTTGCTGCCCATGCCCAGGAGAATTATTTCACATGTGGAATTAAGGCTGCTTTCACAGTTAGACGTTACAGGCGCACGTTAGTGCAGCCTGTAACGCAGCCCACCGCAAAGCAATGAAAAATGAATGGGCTGTTCACAGTGCCCACGTTGCGTTACATTGTAACGCAGCAGGTAAAAACAAAGTGCTGCATGCTGTGCATTATAAGCGGCTAAGCCGCGTTAGACTGTTTGCACATGCCCAGTGATGTTGGAGGAGGAGGTCTCCCCTTCTCCTCCTCGGCCAGGCACATGGCTAATTAATATTCACTGCATGGTGTGACGTGCAGTGTTTACTTCCTGGAGCGCCGCTCTGTACGGCGATTGGCTGGCAGGAACACGTGATGGTGCATGCGTCCAAGAGTACGCATCACGGCATCACAGGACGCATGAAGAGCTGCTTAACGCGGCTCAATGTAACGTCCAGCTTCAATCCCACTATGCGTTGCGTTAGGGGCACGTTATGCGACTTTAACGTGGCATCTAATGCAACATCTTAGTGGGAAAGAAGCCTAAAGGGAAAAATAAGTGACTTGATTGAATTTTCTTTTTCTTTTTTTTTTATTATAAACAATTCGAACAGTTTACAAAGTGCAAGCAACCTTACCAGATTGGAAATACGTGTTTGGCCAATCAAGCGGATAGCAGGTAATCACAGCAACAAAAAGGATTGTATGCAGTGGTATAGCTTAGGGGCTGTGGGCCCCAGTGCAAGTTTTACATTAAGCCCATCAAGTGCTCCTTGCATAACAATTGAGATGGAGCACCAAAACCTGCCAAAGACAGCTGCAGCATCAGAGAGGTGTAATAAGGGGAAGAAAACAGTCTATTAATGGTAACAAGTAATCAAAGCTTATATAGAAGTGATCATAACCAGCATAGCACCAATAAAGAGCTAATAAAGCTGTTGACGGAGGGTCCCTCTGGTCCAAGGGCACTGGTGTGGTTGCTACCTCTGCATCCCCTATTGCTATGCCACTGATTGTATGGGCCGAAAAAAAAATGGACTGCAAGAAGAAACCAGGGGCAAACCCAGGATTTTCAAGAGGGGGATTCCTGAAAGGTCTCCCTCAGCCACGGCCAATACAGTATAATAATATGGTAGGACAGCATGCTGGGGGGTACGCATAATGCAATTTCCCGTCCGACTGACAGGATCTGACAATTATTTACTAAATGTCTGATCTGCTCGCAAAGGAGAACAGGATGGATCAGGAGCAGTTTGGATACAGATAATAATGAGGACAGCTGACATTGCTAATATAGGGGAAAGTGAAGCATTCACACAGCAGGGCACAGGGCTGTGCTCATCCCTGGCTCCATGCTCCACAGAGCTGCTCCATGCTCTGTACTCACGTTGTTGCTACATCCAAAGTCAACTGTAGCAGGTAAAGAAAGGGGGCGGAGCATAGTGCAGGCGGCAGCACGGTGCTGAGAGCTGCAGGATACCTGCAGATATTCTGGTGTCTCAACTTGTGCCTGTCCCTAGACACTGCACTGGCCCTGGTCTGAGGGGGGATTCTGGGCAGCTGTAATCCCCCCTGTGTTTGCCTATGGAAACAGCAATACAAAGGAGTACAATAAAGGAGTTACAAACTGCAAGCAGCTTCAAAAGAGGCGCATAACTGGTAATACAAAACAGATCAGGCAAGGTGACTCAGGAAAAAAGGAATCAGGCTGCAACATATTGAAAATATGTATAAAACATAATGGAGACAGCTGATGGGCGACCCTATACATTGGAGGATTTAATTAGAACTAAGTTTCCAGTCTACATCTGACCAGGTCGAAGTCAGCAACCTCAGTGATATTTGAAAATTATTCTGAGTAAAAAAATATCTGGCAAAAATGTAAACCATTTTACAGCCTGAAGCCTCGAACACACATACATACAATGTCAGACTTGATCCGTTGTGCATAAGCGTGTGGTAGATAAATAATAGTAGTCTTTTTTTGTCTTTCATAAGTTATTTTTTTGAGGAGGGGAAGGTGTACTGTATATTCCTGCGTATAAGACTACTTTTTAAACCTTGAAAATCTTCTGAAAAGTTGGGGGTCGTCTTATACGCCGGGTGTCATTGATGTCGGGTGATACCCCCTATCCTGTTACCGACTCTCAGATCTCACTGCTGAGGACTGTAGTGAAGCGACACAGGCGCATATGTGTGACTTCTGAGAGGCAGAGAGGGAGGTAAATAGGATACAAGGGCGGGGCCAGAAGGGTGAAAGAGGCGTGTTTTATGGGCACAGCGGATCTATTCTTCCATACTGCTCTGATAAACAGGGAGACAGGGAGAGCTGACCAATCCACTTAGGGAGAGGGAGAGTTCACCAATCCAACCAGTCAATTGACTATATACTGTTATATACTGGGTACCACATACAGTACAGCACCAGTATTTGATTTTTTTTTAATTTGGTGTGCGTTGGAAGAGGGGTAGTCTTATATGGCGAGTATATCACAAACTCTATATTTTAAATGGAAAAGTTGGGGGGTCGTCTTATACACCCAGTCGTCTTATACGCCGGAATATACGGTTTTTGATTATGTAACAACCTATGAAAAGTATATTTATAGGCATCTCCTATAAATAAAATATCCAGTAAATATTTGGAGTTTTATTTCTACTATTTCCACTGTTCTTTTATATTACACAGCTGAATAGGAACTCTACTAAAACAGCAATAGGAACTCGACTAAAAACTGCAAAATGCACACAAATGGACTTAACAGCAAAGTACAGGCAGGTCTTAAATTGATCAGTAAATTATGTGCTAACATGCCCCCTAATTTACATGAGAATAGCTATTTTCAATAAAATAAATGCAGAAGAAAGCATGCTGCTTGTGCTACTCATCCCCTACAAGCACCTCTGCTCTAGTTTACTGTCCAAATAACTGTGTTTTGACAGTATATCTGTCCTATTTTGTGCTTCAGGATAGTAGTGTGAACCTACTGGATTATAACTAGAACAATGAATCTCAAAAAATGAAAATTACTATAAGGCTCTGAGCACACTTGCATGCTTCTGTGCATTTTTCAGCAACACTTCAATAATACACATTACAGAAAAATGCACAGAAGCACACAAGTGTGCTCAGGCCTTGAGTGTACGTTGTACAAATGCATTTTTCTCCCTCATAGCTGCATAGGTTAACATTGGAAAGGTCTGAAGGTCTTTTAGTTTGGGAAACAAGTATGGGGATCTGAAGACTAATAGCTCTTTGCCAGTCCAATTGCTAGCTGTTCATTGATAGGACCACAGCATTCCTACCTAGTCTGGCTAGTCCTAGATTCCACAGATTGTTAGGTGGAGCATGCCTATGCATGCAGCATCCACTAGAGTCTTGTGGAAGTTTGTACTCGCCAGAAGTAAGCAGAAACAATGTAATCCTAGCATAATGACTTGTTTTGCATGTGCCTGCTAAGAAAGGAAGCTGCACGCCCCACTACACTATGGAAAAGGTGGGGAATTGTGAAAATAGCATGGCAGTACTAAACTAGTCAATACTATCCTTTTTGTGGGTTTGTTTCATTGGGGTTTAGAAGGGCTTTAATTATCCTAGTAGGCCTTAAAGAGAACCTATGGTGTGCGGCAGGAGAGCAGATGGGTCTCAGAGGCTTGTTCTCTGCCTCGTGACATGCCTCAGTGTCCCCTCCACGCCAATCTCTGCCTTCCCCCACTGCGCTATCATCCCTTGAAATTGGTAACATGCAATTGTCACTATTCCAGAGGGCAATGGGAGGAGAGGGATTCCCTGCTCAAAACGCCCATTAGGGGCATTCTTGGAGGTTTTCCCCAGTTGACATTGGGCAACTGTCTCTCCCTGGCCATGCCCCCTGCCTCTCCCCCACCTCCCTGCACACTGGGAGAGAATCTGTTTTTCCTTGCAGCGTCGTGACCCGAGAGGTCACAAAAGTGAAAGTAAGCTGGTGCAGGCCAACGGAGAGGCGGAGAGCGGCGGAAATGGCGGCTACCTGATCCGCCCAGCCCTCTTGGATCGGGAAGCCTAGTTTTTTGTTTTTGTTTTTTAAATCCCACCTTGGGCTCTCTTTAAAGGGAACCAGAGATGAAGCCTGCCTAAAAAAAATGAAAAAAGATTTTATACGTACCCGGGGCTTCCTCCAGCCCCATGGATCGCTCCCATGCCGCCGTGCTCCACTGCCTCTATCGGCGGTACCGGGTCCCGTCACTTCCGCCGGACGTGACCAGTTTTCCGCATGCGCAGGGGCTCCCTCTGGCTCATTACGCATGCGCCTGCGCAGTACGGAGGGAGAGCACTGCGCTTGCGTTGACTGGCTCCACTGGCCAAAATGACGGGACCCGGTACCGGCGGACAGAGGCAGCGGAGAAAGGCGGCGTGGGAGCAATCCAGGCTGATGGGGCTGGAAGAAGCCCCAGGTATGTATAAATCTCTTATGTTCTTGTCTCTGATTCTCTTCAAGTAGTCGCTTGTTGCCTGTGGCAGAGAATAAAGTGCTGATCCGCGACCTGCCGCGATGACGTCATGCAGCCGGGGACTACCTCTCATGCCCCCTTTCCTAAAGCGAGTATGCGCAGCGGAAGCCGCAACAAGTCTCACCTCTTCCATGGTGGCTCCGGGCGAATCAGCAGCATCCTCTCTCCCCTCAATGTTCCTCCCAGCGGCTTCCCTAGTGTTGCGTAATGACGCAATCAAAAAGAGCCCCTGTGGCTCCTTCTGATTGCGTAATTACACGACGCTACTTGTGAAGCCGCTGGGAGGAATGGTGAAGGGAGAGAGGATGCTGCTGATTGGCCTGGAGACGCCATGGATGAGGTGAGACTTGTACTGGCTTCTGCTGCGCATGCTCTGCATTAGGAAAGGGGGCACGAGAGGCATAAAGGTGGCACAAGGAGGCACAATAGAGACACAAGGAGAGACAGAGGGGGGCAGAGATGACACAGAAGGGGACACTGGAAGCACAGGGGACAGAGAAGGCACAGCGTTCCGACTTAAGAATGGATTCAGGTTAAGAACGAACCTACAGTCCCTATCTCGTTCGTTAACCGGGGACTACCTGTAGTGATGATAAAAGTCAGGGGTGTAACTAGACTTAACAGGGCCCCCCTGCAAAAATGATAGCATGAGGCCCCTTGGTCCCCGAACCCCATGCAGGTCACATGATTGGGAGCTGGCAAATGGCAGCAGAGAGTGTTCTGCTGTTAAGCAGCATTGGAATCAGGAAAATATTACACTGGCTTCTGCACACAGTTTTTGTGAGAGAACTGGGGAGGTTTTTTTTTTTTGCTAATTGGCTGCAGTTGCAATTGGGGAGAGGGAGGAGGAGGGGCCCCCAAAGTCTCCAGGCCCGCCTGCAATGGAAGGGGTCGCAGGGGTGATTGTTGGGTGATGATAAAAGTAGTGATGATAAAAGGGCACAAAGAGTTACTTTAAACAATGTTTTATCAAGCAGCTTGAGCCCATTTTTTTTTAAAATTACAATTAGCTCATTTCGTGTTTCTCTAACAAATTATAGAAGGGCTGTGAAACACAACGCTCTATTTTATTTATTTATTTTTAAATAAAACATAGAAAGAATGTGAAACAAACTCAAAACATGTTGTTGTTGGGGATTTTTTTTTTGTTGCAATTATCTTCTTGAGCGGTTCTCGAAGTATAGCCAGAGATGCGAAACAAGTTCCAGAAATTTGAAGCAGTCCGCTAGTGGCTTCTCTTAGCTATTTTAGCCATTGGTGAAACATTCTTGCAGAAGTAGTAGAAGATGTCAGAGCTATATAAATACTATATAAATACTAAATAATAATGATAATATAAAACAAACATATGCAACAGTAAACATAAAAAGGATTAAAAGTGAACCTGATATTTGGTACAGTTAATGAACAAGGTACACCCATGCTAACCTATAAATAAAAAACGCATATATAAGTAGATAAATACTTCTTCTACTTACATAACAGATGTATTGTGCGATCCACGTAATGATTCCTGTGAATTTTGTAAAGGAAAAGCAGAAAATCCTATTCTAGGCAGTGGCCATCTTGCCAAGCTAATGCTGACATCATATACTCCCTGACTCTTGCTTTCCCCCCTCCCTTCTCTTGCTCATTGTGTATTCATTAGCTGCCCTCCTCCCAGAGTCGTCAGACACTCCCACTGAGGTGTATACTAGCAACTTCACTGTCTTTTTTTTATTTACACATCCAATCACTGAGTCACCTCAGCCTTGCTTGTAAACACAAGTGATCAGAGGGTGTTTCTGATAAGCAGCTAGGCAGGAATATAAATGGAAGAGGAGGAATATATTATAGATAAAAATAACTCCCAGCATTCAACTCTTGGGCACTTTTTGGCACTAGGGCCAGTGCTCCTAAAGTATGAGATAACTACAAACCATAACAGCAGAAAAGGTTTTGCAAGTTTTGAATGCAGGATTAGCATCTTTATCACTTAATACACTCAGACCAGTTGCTGTTGAAATTTGATTTTTATGGTGACAATACCGCTTTAAAGAGTTTGGATTTCTTGAAGATTAGGTTCAGTATGGTATTGCAAAAGTCGCTGGGCCCTCCCATTCACTCTCATCAAAATATAGCAGCTCTGATGGAATGCTTCTTTTGTGCTGTGTTGCAGCACCCTTCACCCTTGAGATCTGGAAAGAGCTGTCCTAAGGTTTCTCTACCAATCAAGGTGGTCTGAAGTATGTGTTAGAAGTGTACTAGAGTGTTCATGATGTCCAGCAAAAGCACCCTCAGTACCAGCTTTCCTTGGTAAGACCATGATTCTATAATGTGAGGCCTCACAAACTATGCATAAACCAGAATATATTTTATCAGCACAACATTATAAGCTGACATAACCAAAACACATAAAATGTGTATGTTGCCTGTAGCTTTCCTATGCTTGTTCATATGTTAAAAATGTAATTTTAAAAAAGTTATTGAGAAACAAAACAAGGAACGATTTCCATGGGTACAGGTGGTGAATTTTTAATCTACCTAAGCTGTTACCAACTAGAGCATTTCAGGAAAATGAGGATAGCATGGCATTCTGCATCACTTCTCCATTCTCCTTGAAGGGGTTTAGGGATTGTCAGGTTAGACCTCACTATCATCACACTAATTAATTTGGCTTTTTTCCTGCATGTGCTGGCAAATGACTCACTCTGACCTCAGCTGCCATTTATTTATTGCATGACATAATAGCACTGATTCACTAAGGTTTTTCAAGGTAGGAGAATAGAGCAGAACCAATGTAATCCACCAAACTTGGTCTGGTATTATTAGAAATGGTTGCTATGCTAGCTATTAGATGGAATACAGCAGACCATGTTGAGGATTGCTACAAGCTTAGTGAAATAGCAGTCATTTTAGTAGCATAATAGCAGGACCAGCACCTACAATGTAATATGTGTGTAGCAAATCAAAGTGGTCCTGGAATTATTACATTTCCCCTGCAGGTGTGCTTTATATATACTGTATGCTATTGTACAGCCAGTATTCCACTAACCTTCAGCAAGTTTTGCAACCTAATAGTAGACAATTGTTCATAGATTTAGCCAGGTTTTCTGGATTAGATTTGATCTCCTAACTATGGAGACTTTACTACATCATGGCCCATATGCAATTAACTTTTTCTTCTGATTTTTTTCATAGGAGATAATCTTTTATTTAAAATAACTTCTCAGCACTTTGCAATTGGAAAAGTACCAAAAATTAGGTGAAAATATACACTAAAAATATTTTGAGTATTTTCTTGCTTGCTGGTAGTTTAAAAGGCATTTTATTGACAAGTTTGAAAATATCACCTAGGAGAAAACTCAGGAGAAAACATTAATTGCATTCAGGCCCTTGTCAATGAAATGTCTTTCAGGCCCCTTTCACAGTAGGACATTGCGTTTTGATGCGACGTTAAAGTCGCAACGCAAATTACAACGCAATGCCCCAAAAAAGTTGCAACGCAACTTAATACCCCGTTACGGTCGCATATAGTGGAGCATGCAGGCAATGAAAAGTATGTTTCCAAGTCATTACTGAGCATGTGCAAACAGTCCAATGCAGCTAATAATGTGTATAACGCACTGCATGCAGTACTTTCACTTAACGTGCAGCGTTAGTAACTAACTTAACGTGTGCACTGTGAATGAGGCATTGACTTTTCATTGCAGTGAGTTATTCTGCGCTAAATGTTGTTTTAACGTGCGACTTTAACGTCACCCTGTGAAAGAGGCCTAAAACCACCAAGCCAGCAAGAAAATACTTAGAATAATTTTTGTAGCACTTTTTTGCCTACTTTTTGATTTTTTGTTGCAATTGCAAACAGCTTAAAATATATTATAAAGAGAAGATGAAAAATTATCTTTTAGGAGAAAACTCAGGAGAAAAAATGAATCGCATATGGACCCTTTTCAATAGAATGCCTTTTAAGCAAGAAAGAAAGATAAGATTAAATTTGACAGTATTTTAGTTTCATTGCAGAGTGCTGAAAAGTTATGTTAAACAGAAGATGAAAAATTCTGGGAGAAAACATAGGAGAGAAAGTTGATTGAATAAGGGCCCATGTCTATTGTTTCTACACCCTCCCCCTTTATATTGCAATAACTATTTTATAATAAAATATTTTGCTGATATTGTTTATTGCATCTCTTTTCGACTGCAGCATATGCATTTGTCTGGGAAATATTTATGTATCTGTACTGGTATAAAGAATATACAGTATGTGTTGTGTTACCCACTGATTTCTCTATGTTACTCAATAAAATGTCATAGAAGATGGTACAGCTATATAAAATAATATATATAATAACATATGTTGTGGTTTTTAGTGTTCAGAAAGCAACTCGTATTAACATCATTTAAATATGTGTGCAGTGTAGTTTCAGCTTTAACCACTTCCCGACCGCTATATAGACAATTGGCGGCCGGGAAGTGGACCCCGCAAGGACCGCCGTATTGACAAATGGCGGCAGTCCTTGTAAGGGCATGGGCGGCGCGATCGCGTCATTCGTGATGCGATCGGCCGCCGGCGCCTGACTCCGCCCCCTTGCGCTGTAACCCGCCGGCCATTCGGAAGCGCCGGCGGGTTACTAGCACCCGGATCGCCGCATACAAAGTGTATAATACACTTTGTAATGTTTACAAAGTGTATTATACAGGCTGCCTCCTGCCCTGGTGGTCCCAATGTCCGAGGGACCACCAGGGCAGGCTGCAGCCACCCTATGTCGCACCCAAGCACACTGATTCCCCCCCCCTGCCCCAGATCGCCCACAGCACCCCTCAGACCCCCCCCCCTGCCCACCCCCCAGACTGCTGTTTGCACCCAATCACCCCCCTAATCGCCCATCAATCATTCCCTGTCACTATCTGTCAACGCTATTTTTTTTTACCCCCCCCCCTGCCCCCTGCTGATCACCCCCCACCCCTCAGATTCTCCCCAGACCCCCCCCCCTCCCCTGTGTACTGTATGCATCTATCCCCCTGATTACCTGTCAATCACCCATCAATCACCCATCAATCACCCCCTGTCACTGCCACCCATCAATCAGCCCCTAACCTGCCCCTTGCGGGCAATCTGATCACCCACCCACACCAATAGATCGCCCGCAGATCCGACGTCAGATCACCTCCCAAGTGCAGTGTTTACATCTGTTCTCTACCCTAAACACCCACTAATTACCCATCAATCACCCATCAATCACCCCTTATCACCACCTGTCACTGTTACCCATCAGATCAGACCCTAATCTGCCCCTTGCGGGCACCCAATCACCCGCCTACACGCTCAGATTGCCCTCAGACCCCCCCCTTATCAATTCGCCAGTGCAATATTTACTTCTGTTGTTCCCTGTAATAACCCACTGATTACCTGTCAATCACCTGTCAATCACCTATCAATCACCCATCAATCACCCCCTGTCACTGCCACCCATCAATCACCCCCTGTCACTGCCACCCATCAATCAGCCCCTAACCTGCCCCTTGCGGGCAATCTGATCACCCACCCACACCAATAGATCGCCCGCAGATCCGACATCCGATCACCTCCCAAGTGCAGTGTTTACATCTGTTCTCTACCCTAAACACCCACTAATTACCCATCAATCACCCCCTATCACCACCTGTCACTGTTACCCATCAGATCAGACCCTAATCTGCCCCTTGCGGGCACCCAATCACCCGCCTACACGCTCAGATTGCCCTCAGACCCCCCCTTATCAATTCGCCAGTGCAATATTTACATCTGTTCTTCCCTGTAATAACCCACTGATCACCTGTCAATCACCTGTCAATCACCCATCAATCACCCCCTGTCACTGCCACCCATCAATCACCCCCTGTCACTGCCACCCATCAATCAGCCCCTAACCTGCCCCTTGCGGGCAATCTGATCACCCACCCACACCAATAGATCGCCCGCAGATCCGACGTCAGATCACCTCCCAAGTGCAGTGTTTACATCTGTTCTCTACCCTAAACACCCACTAATTACCCATCAATCACCCCCTGTCACTGCTACCTATCAGATTAGACCCCTATCTGCCCCTAGGGCACTCAATCACCCGCCCACACCCTCAGATCCCAGCCCTGATCACCTCGCCAGTGCATTGCTTGCATCTATTCCCCCCTCTAATCACACCTTGAGACACCCATCAATCACCTCCTGTCACCCCCTAGCACACCTACCCATCAGATCAGGCCCTAATTTGCCCCGTGTGGGCTCCTGATCACTCGGCCAAACCCTCAGACCCCCTTCCGATCACCTCCCCAGTGCATTGATTGCATCTATTTTCCCCTCTAACCACCCCCTGAGACACCCATCAATCACCTCCTGTCACCCCCTAGCACTCCTATCCATCAGATCAGGCCCAATACAACCTGTCATCTAAAAGGCCACCCTGCTTATAACCGGTTCCACAAAATTCGCCCCCTCATAGACCACCTGTCATCAAAATTTGCAGATGCTTATACCCCTGAACAGCCATTTTGAGACATTTGGTTTCCAGACTACTCATGGTTTTGGGCCCGTAAAATGCCAGGGCGGAATAGGAACCCCACAAGTGACCCCATTTTAGAAAAAAGACACCCCAAGGTATTCTGTTAGGTGTATGAAGAGTTCAAAGAAGATTTTATTTTTTGTCAAAAGTTAACGGAAATTGATTTTTATTGTTTTTTTTTCACAAAGTGTCATTTTTCACTAACTTGTGACAAAAAATAAAATCTTCTATGAACTCACCATACTCCTAACGAAATACCTTTGGGTGTCTTCTTTCTAGAATGGGGTCATCTGTGGGGTTCCTATACTGCCCTGGCATTTTAGGGGCCCTAAACCGTGAGGAGTAGTCGAGAAAACAAATGCCTCAAAATGACCTGTGAATAGGACGTTAGGCCCCTTAGCGCACCTAGGCTGCAAAAAAGTGTCACACATGTGGTACAGCCGTACTCAGGAAAAGTAGTATAATGTGTTTTGGGGTGTATTTTTACACATACTCATGCTGGGTGGGAGAAATATCTCTGTAAATGGACAATTGTGTGTAAAAAAAATGAAACAATTGTCATTTACAGAGATATTTCTCCCACCCAGCATGGGTATGTATAAAAATACACCCCAAAACACATTATACTACTTCTCCTGAGTACGGCGGTACCACATGTGTGGCACTTTTTTACACCCTAAGTACGCTAAGGGGCCCAAAGTCCAATGAGTACCTTTAGGATTTCACAGGTCATTTTTGTTTCAAGACTACTCCTCACGGTTTAGGGCCCCTAAAATGCCAGGGCAGTATAGGAACCCCACAAATGACCCCATTCTAGAAAGAAGACACCCAAAGGTATTCCGTTAGGAGTATGGTGAGTTCATAGAAGATTTTTTTTTTGTCACACTTTGTGAAAAAAAAACAATTAAAATCAATTTCCGCTAACTTGTGACAAAAAATTAAAAACTTCTGTGAACTCACCATACTCCTAATGGAATACCTTGGGGTGTCTTCTTTCTAAAATGGGGTCATTAGTGGGGTTCCTATACTGCCCTGGCATTTTAGGGGCCCTAAACCGTGAGGAGTAGTCTTGAAACAAAAATGACCTGTGAAATCCTAAAGGTACTCATTGGATTTTGGGCCCCTTAGCGCAGTTAGGGTGCAAAAAAGTGCCACACATGTGGTATCGCCGTACTCGGGAGAAGTAGTATAATGTGTTTTGGGGTGTATTTTTACACATACCCATGCTGGGTGGGAGAAATACCTCTGTAAATGACAATCTTTTGATTTTTTTACACACAATTGTCCATTTACAGTGTTATTTCTCCCACCCAGCATGGGTATGTGTAAAAATACACCACAAAACACATTGTACTACTTCTCCCGAGTACGGCGATACCACATGTGTGGCACTTTTTTGCACCCTAACTGCGCTAAGGGGCCCAAAGTCCAATGAGTACCTTTAGGATTTCACAGGTCATTTTGAGAAATTTTGTTTCAAGACTACTCCTCACGGTTTAGGGCCCCTAAAATGCCAGGACAGTATAGGAACCCCACAAATGACTCAATTTTAGAAAGAAGACATCCCAAGGTATTCCGTTAGTAGTACGGTGAGTTCATAGAAGATTTTATTTTTTTGTCACAAGTTAGCGGAAATTGATTTTTATTGGTTTTTTTCACAAAGTGTCATTTTCCGCTAACTTGTGACAAAAAATAAAATCTTCTATGAACTCACCGTACTACTAACGGAATACCTTGGGGTGTCTTCTTTCTAAAATGGGGTCACTTGTGGGGTTTCTATACTGTCCT
Organism: Hyperolius riggenbachi; assembly: GCF_040937935.1. NCBI lineage: Eukaryota > Metazoa > Chordata > Amphibia > Anura > Hyperoliidae > Hyperolius > Hyperolius riggenbachi. The sequence goes on along the minus strand of NC_090646.1, from coordinate 491,915,039 downwards.
GGCATTTTAGGGGCCCTAAACCGTGAGGAGTAGTCTTGAAACGAAATTTCTCAAAATGACCTGTAAAATCCTAAAGGTACTCATTGGACTTTGGGCCCCTTAGCGCAGTTAGGGTGCAAAAAAGTGCCACACATGTGGTATCGCCGTACTCAGGAGAAGTAGTATAATGTGTTTTGGGGTGTATTTTTACACATACCCATGCTGAGTGGGAGAAATCTCTCTGTAAATGGACAATTGTGTGTAAAAAAATGAAACAATTGTCATTTACAGAGATATTTCTCCCACCCAGCATCGGTATGTGTAAAAATACACCCCAAAACACATTATACTACTTCTACTGAGTACGACAATACCACATGTGTGGCACTTTTTTGCAGCCTAACTGCGCTAAGGGGCCCAAAGTCCAATGAGCACCTTTAGGCTTTACAGGGGTTCTTACAAATTAGCACCCCCCAAAATGCGAGGACAGTAAACACACCCCACAAATGACCCCATTTTGAAAAGTAGACACTTCAAGGTATTCAGAGAGGGGCATGGTGCGTTCGTGGCAGATTTCATTTTTTTTTTTTTTTGTCGCAAGTTAGAAGAAATGGAATTTTTTTTTTGGTCACAAAGTGTCATTTTCCGCTTACTTGTGACAAAAAATAATATCTTCTATGAACTCACTATGCCTCTCAGTGAATACTTTAGGATGTCTTATTTCCAAAATGGGGTCATTTGGGGGGTATTTATACTATCCTGGAATTTTAGCCCCTCATGAAACATGATAGGGGGTCAGAAAAGTCATAGATGCTTGAAAATGGGAAAATTCACTTTTTGCACCATAGTTTGTAGACGCTATAACTTTTACCCAAACCAATAAATATACACTGAATGTTTTTTTTTTTTAATAAAAAACATGTTTGTCCACATTTTTCGTGCTGCATGTATACAGAAATTTTACTTTATTTGAAAAATGTCAGCACAGAAAGTTAAAAAAATCATTTTTTTGCCAAAATTCATGTCTTTTTTGAAGAATATAATAAAAAGTAAAAATCGCAGCAGCAATCAAATAGCACCAAAAGAAATCTTTATTAGTGACAAGAAAAGGAGCCAAAATTCATTTAAGTGGTAGGTTGTATGAGCGAGCAATAAACCATGAAAGCTGCAGTGGTCTGAATGGAAAAAAAGTGCCTGGTCCTTAAGGGGGGTAAAGCCCACGGTCCTCAAGTGGTTAAGTATTGCACACACAAAATGTATGCGCTACATGCCTTGATGCAGTATGACCATACACATGCATCAGCCATATGGATGTAGTGTGCTTAGTGTTACAATGCTGGCACACATCCCCCTGGTATTCCATAGATTCTTAGCTTCGAATGGCTGAAGTCTGGTAACCTTACAAGAGTATTTCATGTGTGCTTGGAATGACATGGCTGATCTCGTAACCCATGGCTGAAGGAGTTCTACCACTGCAGTTTATATTTCTAAACATGTGGTAATAAGGATTATTGTAATCCTGCTAATGAAAGCTCCACGTAGAGATAAGGATTGTTTTCCTGCACATAATTGGACAAAAGTGTGCATTGGTGTTTTAGGAGGGGGGGGGGCTTGCCTTTTTAGTGAGCATCCTGGCAGAAAATGTGCCACTGTGTTTTTAAGAAAAGGCTGAGGTCATTTACAAGGCAAATGATACTGCTATAGAGAGTGCAGAGGACATGAAATCCAGGATATTTAAAGATAAAGGTGAGGTTTGTTTCCTCCCACTTACACAATGATTGTGCTACGTCACTGGCTTGCTAGCCAAGTGCGTTTCTGAAAAGCAGAAAAACAAACAAACACGAGAGATTTGTGTAACCCGGCCCTGCCTTCTGCCAGTGACTTGATGTTACTGGAGGATATTTCTGTGTTGAGTCAGCTACGCTGGCTGCTCATGTAGGGCAGCACCTTTTAATGCTCGTGCCAAAGGCCTTTCGAAGAATTAAAGCCGCAACACAAGCATAAGGAAGCTATTCATTTTATCATTAATTTATTTCCCTTTTGAAAGTAACCACGGTGGCATGCATAATTATAATGATTATCTCTGTGCTTCCACTCTGGCAGAACATGCTGAAATCGCTAATGATTCTGATCACAAGCTGCGCCAAATATTTAACTCTTTCATTTCTGCCACAACTTTGAAACCCTCGTCCTGGTAGCACGTTTTGGAGCGGTACCCTCCCCTGGAAAACTTCAACCCTCCAAACATCCCTGCAGTGTTTTTTTTTTTTTGTAGAACAGATGGCATTTCAGTTTGTTTTCAGCATTAACATCTGGGACTGAAGTGCTATGGTTTTAGGGAATGCAGAGTACCACTATTCTCTAGAGAGGAGATTTTTAGACAATGATGCACACTCAGCGGTGATTTATACTTTCCTGGCAAAATCGATGCTGTGTAACCCCTGCTGGTCCTGAAAGAGTTAATGCTAATGTTAATATTCAGTGAGATCATGCTTGGCAGAGGTTTTTATTAGTGAAAGATGAATTGTTTGGTAACAGTTTGGCAGGAGATGCAAAATTTAGAGGCGGATTTACTGAGCAAGTAATTTTTACAATGGCTTGTAATCCCTCTCGACACCCAGTCCTGTACAGAAGAATTTCTTTTCACTTTTTTTCTCTATTGAAGCAGATTGGGTTTAAAGTGACAGTGGTAAAATAAGCTTAGAAATGAGGAGAGGGTTGTGTTACAAGTGGCACCATAAAGCATAAGCTATAACAGTGAGTTACCTAATTGGAGGTCCCACGGCATCATTACAGGCAATTCCTAAACCTCAGTGTAACAGAATTAGCTTATGAGTCCTTCCCAGAGGCAGGCATAGGCCTGTGCAACCGCACAGGGGTCCCATATCCTCTAGGGAGCCATGCAGCGGAAGTGCACCATAGCCAGGGCTGGATTATCCTCTAGGCTCTTTCAGTGTCTCTGTATCCCCCCCGTCTCATGTGTCGTTCTACCTCCTTGTATTACTTTCACCCTATCTCACTACCCACCATGTGTCTGTCTTCTCGTGTCAAATAATACAGTATGTAATTGTAGTTAGGACCTTTTTTTACCATTGAAATTTTTACACGTTTGTATCTTTTCTTGGGAGCATCTGTGATGCTGCTGCATGAGGTGCAGTGATAATTGCTAGTGGCCCAGTCGTGTACAAGTAAAACGTGCTACACTAGTAAAGAAGGTAATCTACATTCGTGTACTTTAATGTTATCAACATTATTTGGATCTACACATGATCTGTTACGACTACGGCTATTTCCATGTGCCCCCTCTATTTATTCTACACAGGGGCCCACTGTTGGCTTTGTCCGCCACTGGTCCTTCCCCTACCCCACTGACTACACTAGCTCCCACTGATTGGCCCAGTGACACACTAAGAGGTGGGACATGCCATATTGCTTCCTGGTTGAGCATACAGATGGAGAAACTGTAGAAAACAGCTAGTTGAGTAAGTCCCTGCTGGACCCCTAGAGCCTAGACTAGGTTCACTCTAGCACTACAGGTACTTTTCCAGTGTTTGTGATGATGTTAGCTTTGGACAGTTAAAGAGGAACTCCAGTGACAATAATGTTATAAAAAAGTGCTTCATTTTTACAATAATTATGTATAAATGATTTAGTCAGTGTTTGCCCATTGTAAAATCTTTTAAATCCCTGATTTACATTCTGACATTTATTACATGGTGACATTTTTACTGTTGGCAGGTGATGTAGCTGCTGCGTGCTTTTTTGGCAGTTGGAAACAGCTGTAAACAGCTATTTCCTACAATGCAACAAGGTTCACAGACAGGAAACTGCCAGGAGTACCACGGTCCTCAGAGTTTCTTGAGGAAGGGGTTTCACCACAATATCAGTCATACAGCACCCCCTGATGGTCTGTTTGTGAAAAGGAATAGATTTCTCATGTAAAAAGGGGTATCAGCTACTGATTGGGATAAAGTTCAATTCTTGGTCAGAGTTTCTTTTTAAGACCAATGTTATCCCTTGTGTTCAATCAAAAGAGTGTCCCACAAATGTATTGGAGGCCTATTCTCCCCAAGCATCGTCGACCAGAATAATGGATCTGCATCGAAGCAATGACCAAACAAATGTCAGCTGCTGGACGAGTAACAACAATTGTAGTTCAATCAGCAGGTAGTTTGCTAATTGACATATCCAAAGCCCACTTGGAGCAGGTGTTTGTCTTGGCGTATACAAATGTATGCTTGGCAATACATGACTGACTGCTGCTAATCTCCCAGAGTTGGGGAACCTACCCTTAAAGTAAAGGCTGTATCTTACAGCATTCATCCATTTTTTATGTGACATCACAGTTGCTTTAAAAGGAAAATAGTCCACTGTCAATATTTTTGTAATAAATCTAACAATTTGACTAGTCTGCATGATCAGTTTTAAATAAACTTTTTGTTTTTACATAATAAAAGACCGAAGTGTCTGTGTTAGAAACTTGTGTGTAAGTTAAGCAGCTTTAGCATGGTAAACTCAGTTTCTTGCAGTGAACTAAGTGATCTCTGTACTATGGAAATGCCTATCCACAGAGCTGAAGCTTTCTGTTCAGGAAGCAGCAGCCAAGAATCATATAACGCACATTTTAATTTTTTAGCATTTTTTATGTTTTTCATAAGCACAAAACCTTGATCAAAGACCACAGGCTGAAAGCCCAACACATAAGCAAAATGAAGGTTTCATGTATATAATCCCCCCGCCTCCCCCAAGACCCACATTTATCCCATGTCAATTGCGATTAAAAAATAAAAATAAATAGAAGACTCCTCAAGTTGTCCCCATGACCTTAATAACCCAAATTTCAAGGGCATGTTTAAGGTACATGCAAAGCTATTTATATATGCAAATACTTAAATTAGCGATAGAAGAGAAATTAATTTAATGTCAAAATTAGAGATGGTCAATGATATGCTAATAATGCCGGCTTGCTTGAAAATTGAATGCAAGTTGTTTGGTGCATACAAAATCAAGGTTGCAGGTCTGGATGGTGTAGGTTTCTGCATGTATGTGACAGCTTCAGTACTGTATTGATGGACAAATAGTAAGGGATGAAAGGAGATAGAATTTAAAGTGGAATATAACCCAGAATTTCTTCTTTGCTCTAAAAGATTATTTACAGCATATAATATACTAACACAATGTTGTTGTTTTTTTTATTAAAACAGCATTCAAAGGGTTACATCACAGGGCTGACTCTTTCTTCTGCAGGGAGGACCCGCATCTGAACTGCTTATAAGCTTATCTTGTGTACACATTCTTTACTTGATACATTTATGTAAACATTCTCTGGCTGTGCAGGACTTCGGCTGATGAGTGCTGAAGTGAAAAACAGATCAGAAATCACTGATGGTTGCATTTACAACACAATTACAACAGTTATAAATAAAATGCACCAGCAGCTTTCAAAGTAAAATAACTGAACTTTGGGAAGTTATAATATCTAAATGAATATTAATACTTGTGCACAAAAGTAGCAAATACGAGATTGGATCAGCGCTTGTATTTGCTACAAAAACATGATAATTGTATGGGTTATAAAAAGTAGGAAAACACATTTTTGTTGAAAATTTTGTCAGAGTTTTAAACCGCTTTCAGAAAGTTGTGGCCAGAAAGAGGTAAAGGAAAGTAAAAAAAAATTGGATAGGGAGAAAAGACGAGTAACAAAAGCTTTTGTGGTCATAGCATTGTGTCTTAGCTGAATACCATTGAGAATGACCAAAGGAAGAGGTGAGATAGAGGACTTTGGTAGTAGCGATGTTAATACTGTTAGTGGTGGTCAAGAAATGGGGTGACCAGGCAGCGGACTGATGTAGGAAGAAAGTGGGTTTGGGGTGCAGGGCATGAGGTAAACAGTAGTGAAAAGGGAAGAACATTTTAGGAATAAGTGGAGAAAGCAATTTCAACATAGTGGGACATAATTCCTGGCAGGTGGTGGTAAGTATTGTAACAATTCAGAACAATGCACTTAAAGAATGGCATTAAGTTGTCAAGTTATGCCAGTTATGAACAGTGTGAGGATGCAAGGGGATAGTGTAAACATGTTACGACAATCCCAAGAAAATGGATAACTAATTCTCTCTCTCTGTCTGAAATAAAGGAGGCAGTCCAATATGTTGTAAAGTGCAACGTCATATTCTTCAGGTTAAAGGGACTCCGAGCTCTGTCTAAAATAAAAATGTTCACTTACCAGCGGCTTTCTGCAGCCCAGTGCTGGTCGGGACGTCCCACGCCGGCCTCCTGGCTCTTCTCCCCACGGCTGTCCATATAGGGCTGTCCGGCGGCTCCCCGGGCGACACTGGCCGAGTGTCGGGGCTCCTTCTTCCGCAAACCTCATCAATGACGTCGCATGCCGGCCGCCTCGCGTCATCACGGCGGCCGGCGTGACAGTACGGCGCATGCGCGATTTAATCGTGGTAAGTGAAAATTTTTATTTTAGCCAGAGCTCGGAGTCCCTTTAAAGTAGAATAGTAGAGACTGGTGACTGTTCCAATTCCAATGCCGTCTAAATATTCATTAGGTTTTTGAATTGCAACTTCTAAGTTGGCTTGTGATCAACATAACATAGCAATGCAAAGTGTTTCAATGGACATGATTTCCTGGCTTGGCTAAGCTGATGTGATTTAGATGCATTTAGGCAAAGTTAACTTAAAGAGCAACTATCAAAGAATTAATTAAGAGTGACTTTGTAATGAAATAATACATAAATTAGTGGCCCAGTTTTCCTTGCTATACCTGCATAATGCTATCCTCTTAAAAGTACTTAAGCTGGCCATACACTAGGCCGATTCCCGCCAGATCGACAGCAGATTCGATCACTGGGATCGAATCTGCTGTCACATCGTTCCCGCAACACGCCGAATTTCGATCCATTTCGTCTGATCCCGTCGATCGCTCCGTGCGGAAAATTACCGTCGATCACCCGCGGGTAGGGAGTGCGTCGCTAGCGGCGTTCGAGTACCCGACGACCGACGCAATAGAGCCCGCATACATTACCTGCTCCCCCGGTCACTGCTGCTCCGTCTCCGCGCTGGTCTGGTCTCCGGGTCCGGCATGCTTTACTTCTTCTAGCCCGGCAGGAAGAAGTAAAGCATGCCGGACCTGGAGACCAGAGCGAAGACGGAGCAGCAGTGACCGGGGGCAGTCGCGCCGGTGGAGCAGGTAATGTATGCGGCGGTGAGCGGCGGCAGCAGCACCACCACCACAACAGATTGTGAACGGTTTCAGGCTGAAATCGGTTCACAATCTGTTTGCAGTAAAGGTAGCCATATGATCCCTCTCTGATCAGATTCGATCAGAGAGGGATCTATCTGTTGGTCGAATCTGTTGGCAAATCGACCAGTGTATGGCTACCTTTAGGGTGTCGGAGTGACGAAGAGCTCACCATCACGGGGGATGCCTCTCTGTGAAGCAATGTGTGGCACAATCCAATTACTGCTTCAGGTGAGCTCTTCGGTGGTCTTTTAGTATGAAGTGTGTGATAGCTTACCTTTAACAAACCAATTGAAAATTGTGTTTACAGGAGAACAGTGAGATGGAGGAACATGGTCCCATATCCTATTAACTGCATTTTCTGCAAGATGTTTTAAACCTAACCAATAAAATAACTTTAAAGCTCCCACTAAGCCAGTAATTACTCAAATAAGTTTGATACTACGTTTTTTTCCTACGTTTTAGTACTTTTTCCAATTCCTCACTGATGAAAATTATATGATTACCAATAAAACTTTTATATATGTACTTCCCCTATTTTTCCACCCATCCGCACACATAAGACCACTAGAGTCGGAGCAGGTTTCTGTTTCGAAGATTGTGATCTTACATTTGCTCAACTTCAACTTCCTGTGAACTACAAGACTGCATCCTATGTAGATGATGCATTTTCTACTGTAATAAGAGGGATAATAGGAAATGTAGTCTGGCATTCATTGCTCTTCCTACTTTTGGTGTCACATGGTCACACTTAATTGTCACACCCAATAGCTTCCTCTAGGCCTAGGGGACAGGAAGAGAGCTGTACTGGAGTTTGGCAAGCATATTTGTCGTTTGAAATAGGTATTCTGTCCACTGTTTATATTTACTTGACAATCTGATTGCTATTTACTGTATATTTACCTTCTTCAGATTTTAGTTTGGCTTTAACATTAAAAATATACAGAGGAGTTAAAGTTAGCCTAGCCATTAACAAAATCCATCATAATTACACTGATGGCATTAATTCACTCAGTTATTTTTGAAGGTTTACAACCCCACAGCTTATTTGTGACATAACATAGTACTATAAACCATAATAAAATAATACATTTTGTATATTCAGTTTTGTCTTCCATACACTAACATTCTTTGCATGTAGAAAGTAAGGAATCCCAGTCTGAAAGGCACAATGTGTTCACCATAACGCAAGGCTAACTTCTGCATAAGAAGAATTCTGACTTGGTAATGCACTCTAAAATTACAGAGCACTAAAATAGGGGAAGATGGATGGGTGCTTTGAAAAGAAGATTGAATCCTTTATGGTGATCTGATTACTTCCATTCATTATAATGGGGTTTCATTGTAACTGCGCATTGAAAGTTACATTGAAATTTTTAAAACATTCTTAAAGCGGTATTGTCACCATAAAAATCAAATTTCAACAGCAACTGGTCTGAGTGTATTAAGTGATAAAGATGCTAATCCTGCATTCAAAATTTTCAAAACTTTTTCTGCTGTTATGGTTTGCAGTTATCACATACTTAAGGAGCACTGGCCCTTTAGTAGTCAGTGCCAAATAGTTGCATGCTGGGGGTTCTTTTTATCTATAATATATTCCTCCTCTTCCATTTATTTCCCTGCCAGCTGCTTATCTGAAACACGATCCTCTGCTCACTTGTGTTTACAAGCAAGGCTGAGGCGACTCAGCGATTGGAGGAGAAAAGAAAAAAGTAAAGGGCAGAAATGACATCAGGATTTAGCCTAAACTGTGGGCAAAGGACATGGTTCCCACCAGGAACAGAATACTCTTCATTTACTAAATACAATTCACTGAAATCAAAATGTGGACAGTACAATGCATGTGTTATGTAAGTAGATAAAGTATTTATCTACTTATGTGTTTTTTTCCCTGGCATAGTATGGCTAATCCTACTGCTTTAAAGCGAACCTGAACTGAAAATTAAAAGTCAAAATAAACATACACACGTCATACTTACCTCCCTTGTAGTCTACTCCTCAATCTCTTTCTCCTCTCCTTTGTCCTGTTTGTCCACTGTGATCAATAGAATGCTCCAATATCCATTTTGAAAATGGCCATTACCCCATAACAGCTTCCTGGTCAGCACACTGTTAAACTGTAATAACGCCCACTTGAGTCATAAGGAAACATGGACATTACCTTGCTCATCAGTTGTCCTTTCAGTTATAACTGACAGCAACTGATATATTTCAGTTCTGACAAAATGTTGTCAGAACTGGATGGAATCATTGTGAGAAGAAACTGTCTAGCTTCTGAGAGGAACTGGCGGTGAGATAAGTATGTAATATTAATTTGCAGGTACATCATGAGTTTATTTTAAATAATTTTACTCGGTTCAGGTTCACTTTAATTACGATTAAATTTTGCCCATACTTTCAACAACAATTTTCACGTAATAGGTTTTACATTACAGCCACATATGAACTTTAATTCTAATCGAACCTTAATATTTGTTTTGCCGCATTGAAGCATGCTTAGTCATAATTAAAACAGTAAAATTGTGATATTTTTTTTTTTTAATCGAAGAGGTAGATCCTTACTGAGAAGACTTTTCTCCACCACAGCCAAGTCTGCATGGAACTCTGTTAGATCCAGAGGCATAACTGCAAACTGTGGGCCCCTTCTAATATTTCCTAACTTCACCCCTGTGGTAAACACTGCAAGCTTTGTCTACCAGGTGTAGTTACTATAACCCCCTTACTCCCATTACAAATATTGCCCCCATTCCCCCTTAATAACAGATATGGCCAGCAATCCCCCACCACCCCATAACAAGTGTTACAATCTCCCCCCACACACCTTCCAGAGTAGCATAGCAGACATGTAACCTGCTCCAGGGTGACTCTGTTTCTCGCTCCAAATCCCATGCAGGTTCCATGGCTTTCCATTTGTCATGTGATATCACAAAAGCAAGAAGACTAGGAAAGAGTCAGAACTAGTGGCTACAAGGAAGAGGAGCAAATAGAGCATATTATATAATACACTGAATTACTTTGCAGTTTTGGGGGCTGAACAATGCTTACTATAGTGGTTGCCAGGTCAAGCAATGGGAGCAATGGGAACAATGGGGGGAGGGGGGGTCTCCTAGTAGTTACACAGCTGGCTGGATTCTGCAGCCACTGTATCCATACCTGACAATCCCTCTGGTCTTTGCATTGAAGCAAAGCTCTGTGGATAACTACTTGGAGGAGGTAGAAGAGCTCTTTGATAAATATAAAACTAACCTACAACTAACCATACATGGATTTTTGGTAGTGATTGATGTCACATTTTGCCCCTTCTGTCCTCAATCACGATCAAGAACTGATCAAATCTGGACACATGTACATGTATGAAAGTGTGAATATCACCATTAAAACATTCCTTAAATTTACAAAGCCTCAAGTTCAGCTCTCCCAAAAATACATCAGAATGAATTCCAATCCACGTGTTACAGTTCTAGTTTTGAGTAGATTGAGTATGTAACTCTGCTGAAGCTCATTTCCTATTGCCATGACAATATATCTTTCTATAGGAAATACTGACAGCTGTAAAAACCTGAGAGAGATCCTAAGATTCCCCATTGTTTCCACAAATAAAATAAAAAGCTTTGACTAATATTCATTAGTGTACTATCCAAATTGTTCTCACTCAGCCTTCCCATTACTTTCCTAATTGCCCCACATATGTAATCTCATCCATGGTCCATGGTTCTGAATTGTAGATGGCAACTATAGTGAAATGAATGGAAAAGCTGTCTACTGTCTTTAGGTCCATGTAGAGGCCAGATGGCAGTGGCAGCGTAATTAAAACAAACATGATGATTGGTGTGACATGCACATAGGTAAAGGTGCACACACCTTCAAAATTGGGACTCAATCGCTTGAGCTACAGTTTGGGGCCTAATGCCTCCAGTGACGCGTTCATGATGGAATTGTGTGTGTGTGTGTGTGTGGGGGGGGGGGGGGGGGGGGCAACAGCATGGCATACAACAAAGCAGCATGGAGTGGGTGGAGTAAGTAGGAGAATATTGCCCTCAGCCAAGTCGATCCAACAGGTGGACTGTTTGCCAAAACATCAAGGGGGATCAAGGGCGGCTGTGTACACACATTGGATCCCTGCCATAATGGCCTCCTCGGCTGAGAACCATCTAGCGTGTGTAAAAGACCTAAAGGTAGGCAGAAATGTAGGGCTTTTTTCCACTGCGAATTACAATTAGAAATGCCATTCTTTTTGCCAAATTTAACTTGTGTATTTCTGTGTGTTTTCGGAGTGATTTTTATATTTAAAGGGGCATTGCCTATTCTAACAAAGAAAAACAACAACAAAAGAAAAATGACAAGAAATTGCACAGCACCGCATTTAGTATGCCTTTTTTCCTGCACTCCCATTAACGTTAATGGGGAGGATTGGGACTGGTCATGACGTCATGACCAGTCATGACCAGTGCAATCGTCGCCATAGCGTTGAGTGAAGCTAAATGGTGAAGCTGCGGCTCTCGCTGGATAAATATTGCCGTCGGCGATCGGGGGGTTTAGTTAGGTCCGGCGGGGCTTGGGGTGCATAGTTAGCTAGCGAAGTGCTAGCTTAAGCATTTAAATTACATTTTATTTTTAAAAAAGTTCTCCCGCGGATGCAGCTTCTGAAACTGTGTACCACCAGGGAGGTTAGCTGCCTCTTTGGATGTATACAAAACATGTAATGTTGGTGGGCCTTGAGGACAGGGTTGGGGAACATCGCTATATAGGACACAGAACCTTCCCTCTCCTTAGGTAAGTATCTGGCGAGTCCATAAATGTAGCAGAGACAGCATTTTCAGGAGAAACCAAACTGTGGAAGAGAAACGACAATAGAAAAAGCACAATTTCTACTATTCTGGTGTAGTGATTGGCAAACTGCATGGCGTTCATAAAGTCATATCGGAACACATGAGGTGGATAAAGGCTTGGCTCTTAGCAGTTGTAATTGAAATACAACTATTATTTGCATACATCTGATATTTATAGTTAGTGGGTATACCAAGTTCATCCACAAAGTAACAGCTGTTTGCTTTTATCTGCCATGCAGGGTATTCTTTCAGTGTAATGTAACTTGCATCTGTCAGGTTAATCTCCCTACTCCGCTTGTCACATGACTGCAAAACGTCTGTAAGGCCCGGGGCCAATTGGAACGGTTTCAGCTGCGATTTCCGCTGTTGAGGAAATGCCGGCGCTTGCAAAAGCACTAAACTAATGCAAGCTCATGATGGTGACTCAACAGACGCAACTGCAATTTGCTACAATTGCACAGCCTGCATTTTCGGAGCGATGTCATTCAGGGAATGCAGGGCCAAAACCTCATTCCCTGAAAATCTCTTCAAAAAGCGCTGGTTCTTAAGTGCAAAAATCACAATAAATATGGCTGGCATTTTATAGTGCTTTTCAATCTCTAATGGGTCCCAGCCCTAACCATTTGTTCAGCAGCATTAACATTAAACCCCCCCCCCTCGCTCCCCCCATTCCAATCCCTCCCACCCATAGGTAGTAGTGTGATGCTACTACAGCAAAGAGATGGAAAACCTTGCAAAAAGATATGATAAATGCTTACAGTAAGTAAAGGAGGTGCTTATGTAGACAAATAAAAAAAAATGTTTGCTTAATTGAATAAATGAACAAGACTGTTACTTTCTGTATGAAATATTATATACAGGGAGTGCAGAATTATTAGGCAAATGAGTATTTTGACCACATCATCCTCTTTATGCATGTTGTCTTACTCCAAGCTGTATAGGCTCGAAAGCCTACTACCAATTAAGCATATTAGGTGATGTGCATCTCTGTAATGAGCAGGGGTGTGGTCTAATGACATTAATGCCCTATATCAGGTGTGCATAATTATTAGGCAACTTCCTTTCCTTTGGCAAAATGGGTCAAAAGAAGGACTTGACAGGCTAAGAAAAGTCAAAAATAGTGAGATATCTTGCTGAGGGATGCAGCACTCATAAAATTGCAAAGCTTCTAAAGCATGATCATCGAACAATCAAGCGTTTCATTCAAAATAGTCAACAGGGTCGCAAGAAGCGTGTGGAAAAACTAAGGTGCAAAATAACTGCCCATGAACTGAGAAAAGTCAAGCGTGCAGCTGCCAAGATGCCACTTGCCACCAGTTTGGCCATATTTCAGAGCTGCAACATCACTGGAGTGCCCAAAAGCACAAGGTGTGCAATACTCAGAGACATGGCCAAGGTAAGAAAGGCTGAAAGACGACCACCACTGAACAAGACACACAAGCTGAAACGTCAAGACTGGGCCAAGAAATATCTCAAGACTGATTTTTCTAAGGTTTTATGGACTGATGAAATGAGAGTGAGTCTTGATGGGCCAGATGGATGGGCCCATGGCTGGATTGGTAAAGGGCAGAGAGCTCCACTCCAACTCAGACGCCAGCAAGGTGGAGGTGGAGTACTGGTTTGGGCTGGTATCATCAAAGATGAGCTTGTAGGGCCTTTTCGGGTTGAGGATGGAGTCAAGCTCAACTCCCAGTCCTACTGCCAGTTTCTGGAAGACACCTTCTTCAAGCAGTGGTACAAGAAGAAGTCTGCAACCTTCAAGAAAAACATGATTTTCATGCAGGACAATGCTCCATCACACACGTCCAAGTACTCCACAGCGTGGCTGGCAAGAAAGGGTATAAAAGAAAAAAAACTAATGACATGGCCTCCTTGTTCACCTGATCTGAACCCCATTGAGAACCTGTGGTCCATCATAAAATGTGAGATATACAAGGAGGGAAACCAGTACACCTCTCTGAACAGTGTCTGGGAGGCTGTGGTTGCTGCTGCACGCAATGTTGATGGTGAACAGATCAAAAGACTTACAGAATCCATGGATGGCAGGCTTTTGAGTGTCCTTGCAAAGAAAGGTGGCTATATTGGTCACTGATTTGTTTTTGTTTTTGAATGTCAGAAATGTATATTTGTGAATGTTGAGATGTTATATAGGTTTAACTGGTAAAAATAAATAATTGAAATGGGTATATATTTGTTTTTTGTTAAAGGGGAACTTCAGCCTAAACAAACATACTGTCCTTAAGTTACATTAGTTATGTTAATTAGAATAGAGAGGTAATATAATTTTTTACCCACCCTGTTTTAAAACAGCAGGCAAATGTTTGTGATTCATGGGGGATGCCATCTTTGTCACGGGGCAGCCATCTTTTTGGTTGAAAGGAGGTGACAAGGAGCAGGAGACACAGTTCCAACTGTCCTGTGTCCTGATAACCCCTCCCAGTTGCATACACTAGGCTTCAAATGTCAAATGCAAAATGTAAAAAAAAAAAATTTGAACCAAAACAGCAGAATGAGAACAACAACATCAGAAATCCCATCATGCTTTGCACAGCATCAGGGGAAAAATGCCCGGGCAGTTTTCTTCTGTGCAGCTAAAAATGAGGCTTGTATAAGAGAAACAAAGTTCTGATGCTGTGAAACTGGTAAATAAACACCAAGCCTTCTCAGTGCTGCTGAGAGATTTTTAGTCTGGAGGTTCACTTTAAGTTGCCTAATAATTATGCACAGTAATAGTCACCTGCACACACAGATATCCCCCTAAAATAGCTAAAATTAAAAACAAACTAAAAACTACTTTCATAAATATTCAGATTTGATATTAAAGAGGAACTTCAGCCTAAACAAACATACTGTCATTAAGTTACATTAGTTATGTTAATTAGAATAGATAGGTAATATAATTTTTTACCCACCCTGTTTTAAAAGAACAGGCAAATGTTTGTGATTCATGGGGGATGCCATCTTTGTCACGGGGCAGCCATCTTTTTGGTTGAAAGGAGGTGACAAGGAGCAGGAGACACAGTTCCAACTGTCCTGTGTCCTGATAACCCCTCCCAGTTGCATACACTAGGCTTCAAATGTCAAATGCAAAATGTAAAAAAAAAAAATTTGAACCAAAACAGCAGAATGAGAACAACAACATCAGAAATCCCATCATGCTTTGCACAGCATCAGGGGAAAAATGCCCGGGCAGTTTTCTTCTGTGCAGCTAAAAATGAGGCTTGTATAAGAGAAACAAAGTTCTGATGCTGTGAAACTGGTAAATAAACACCAAGCCTTCTCAGTGCTGCTGAGAGATTTTTAGTCTGGAGGTTCACTTTAAGTTGCCTAATAATTATGCACAGTAATAGTCACCTGCACACACAGATATCCCCCTAAAATAGCTAAAATTAAAAACAAACTAAAAACTACTTTCATAAATATTCAGCTTTGATATTAAAGAGGAACTTCAGCCTAAACAAACATACTGTCATTAAGTTACATTAGTTATGTTAATTAGAATAGATAGGTAATATAATTTTTTACCCACCCTGTTTTAAAAGAACAGGCAAATGTTTGTGATTCATGGGGGCTGCCATCTTTGTCATGGGGGCAGCCATCTTTTTGGTTGAAAGGAGGTGACAAGGAGCAGGAGACACAGTTCCAACTGTCCTGTGTCCTGATAACCCCTCCCAGCTGCACACGCTAGGCTTCAAATGTCAAATTCAAAATGTCAAAAAAAAAATTTGCACCAAAACAGCAGAACAAGAGCAACAACATCAGAAATCCCATCATGCTTTGCACAGCATCAGGGGAAAAAAGCCCGGGCAGTTTTCTTCTGTGCAGCTAAAAATGAGGCTTGGATAAGAGAAACAAAGATCTGATGCTATGATACTGTTACAGAAACATTAGGCCTTTTCAGTGCTGCTGAGTCGATTTTTAGTCCGGAGGTTCACTTTAATGAGTTTTTTGGGTTCATTGAGAACATGGTTGTTGTTCAATAATAAAATTATTCCTCAAAAATACAACTTGCCTAATAATTCTGCACTCCCTGTATTTGTTTTTTTCCATCTGTATTTACACAGTTTTGCATTTCCTTTACTCCAGTGAGCTCCTAAAGAAGATTTCTCTGTTTTTTCCCTCAAATCTATTCATAAGCATATAAAGGTGTGTATAGACCATTTACTTTTGATGCCCGTTGGAGATCAGGACCCAATCCCCTTGGCGGACATCACTGGGTGGACAACATGCTCTGTTGCTATGCGGGGGTTTGGGGGGCAATGGAGGACTGCATGCATGATGGTGGGGGAGTGACGTGAACAATGCAGTTGGCTGTTGATTGGGTGGAAGCTCTTTAAATGCCATGGACGATCCTAGCGAATGATGGTTAAATGTCACTTTTTTGGCTGTTTAAGGGCCGGTTCAGATGGGCGGCTTCCGGCTTCTCGTCTTGTCTCGCGGCGTCTCCTTCGGGGGCTTTCTGCGGCAATCGTCGGCGTCCCATCGCGATTGGTGGTTTTTGTCCCACCAAGAGGACATGAAGATGTTGGTGAATCGACCGGTGAATCGACCCTAGAAGCCGCATGAGGTGTCCAGGGTCGCCTGAAACGACAGGGAAAATCAGGATCAAAATGCCGCGTTTGCACAATCAATGGTAACCCCGCAATATTAAACGCTCCCATTCACTTGAATGGGAGCATTTAACCACCAAGTCCGGGACGCTTGGCGCCAAGCGTCCGTGTGAACCGGCCCTTACTGAATTGGAAAACTGAGAGTGAATGGATACAATTTTATAAATAGGATCTGTTCACACTTGTCAGGCTGGAAAGGATCTGTTGTGGTAAGTGGACTGCATTTCTCTATTGGCTGCAAGTTTTCCGGGAGAGCCAATGCCTTTCCCATATAGCCTATAGTTGAAACGCCTCTTCCCTGGGCTGTAACTGGACCACAACAGACCATCGGAGCTGACACTATACTGTCTGCTTCTGCTGGCCCAAGGTCTCTCTAAACTGGTTACCTAATCTTACTGCAATAAACCTCACAGACAAATCCCTAAAGCTGAATATAGACATTAGATGACGATCATTGGATCCAGTTTTTTACAGTTGAATCAGGCATCTATTCTATGTGTATATAAGAGCCATACAATCCTGTTTAAGGAGTAATATGAACTGACTGGGCTGGATTTTGTGAGGCATTCTAAAGCAGGCCATACACTGGCTCGATTCACGGCCGTTTCGACAGCAGATCCGATCCTGGGATCGAATCTGCTGCCAATCGCTTGCGCTAAACGCACCCGCCGATCCGATTCCCTCCCGAAATCGGATCGGTCCGTCGATCGCGCCGTGCGGGAAATTACCCTCGATCGCCCGGCGGTAGGAGCGCGTCGCTTGCGGCGTACGATTCGGGCCCGATCCGAGCATGTATACATTACCTGAAGCTGGCTCCGGGGTCCTCTTCTCCTCGCTGCACCGCATTTCCGCATGTCCCAGTGTACGCTTATACTTCCTGTGTCACTCCGGTGACCAGGAAGTTGAAATAGAGGGCGCTCTATTTGAACTTCCTGGTCACGGAGTAACACAGGAAGCGCCGGGATGGAGCAAGAACAGCGGTGCGGTGCAGTGCGGAGAAGACGCCCGGGAGCCAGCCTCAGGTAATGTATACGGGGGGGGGGGGGGGGGGGGGACAGGCGGCAGGAGCAGCTGAACAGATTGTGATCGGTTTCAGGCTGAAATCGATTCACAATCTGTTTGCAGTAAAGGCAGCCATACGATCCCTATCTGATCAGATTCGATCAGATAGGGATCTGTCAGCTGGTCGATCTAATGGCACATCGACCAGTGTATGGCCACCTTTAGTCCTCCCTCAGACAGAACATACTGTGGAGGGCCAAGCGTATATGATTGCTTACCAGTCACTGATTAGCAAAAAAATATAGTACTTAAAGAGAACCTGTACTGAGTAAAATTATTTGAAATAAACACTCGAGGTAACTTCAAATGAACATTACATAGTTACCTTGCCATCAGTTCCTCTCAGAAGCTCACCATTTTCCTCTTACAGTGATCCCTTCCAGTTCTGACAACATTTTGTCAGAACTGAAATATATCAGTTGCTCTCAGTTATATATCAGTTGCTGTCAGTTACAGCTGAGAGGAGAACTGATGTGTCCATGTTTCCCTATGGCTCAAGTGGGCGATGTTACAGTTTAACTGTGTGCTGACCAGGAAGCTGTTATGGGGTAATGGCTATTTTCAAAATGGAGGACGGAGAATTCCCTTGATCACAGTGGCCAAACAGTACGCAGGAGAGGAGAAAGAGATTGAGTAGACTACACAGGAGGTAAGTATGATGTTTGAATGTATGTTTAGACTTTTATTTTCAGTTCAGGTTTTCTTTAAATCATGCTTCGTACTTCTGATCTAATATTTGGACCAGACCGAAAAGTAGCATAGAACGCAACAATCAAAATCATCCCCACTGTATGCATTCAGCCTGAGATAGATTGAAAGAGGTAATGCAATGAAAGCTGATAGGTAAGCTATGAGAGCCCATCCTGTGATTAATAAAGGTAAGTGTGTTATGATTATTTGCAGATTGACACTCCCTTAGTTTCCAATCATGCAAGACTTATTGCTGAGTCCTCTTGGTGATTATATGATTTCACCTCCTTTTTTTAATTGGTATGTTGAAAAACTGTCCATACAGGTTATATAATGCGCTTAAAGACAAAACAATGGATACAAAACACCCGTTTTGCCACATTGTCAGTTTGAGCAAATGCAGCAGTACTAGCTATATGTGCTTCTTACTATATATGAATAAACTATACTGCAGATTTCTGAAAAAGAAATCACATTTCTCTGTCTGTGTCGACTGCAGAAAACTACAAATGTTGCCTTCAAAAGCAATTTTGAACAAAAAATCATCAGAACGCCAGTAGCATTTGTTTCAACCACAGAACTGGGTATATAGCGGACATCTGATATGTAATGCAGGAGCTCAGGCTTGCCCATAAGGGGGGTGGTCGAGTTGTTTGTAGTGGCCCTTCATTCCTGTAGATATTATGCACCAATGGCAGACCATCCCCACTTACAAGGACGCACAGCCCCCACCCTGACACTATGCCACAAAATGTATGTATTCCATATGCAAATAGGTGTAAGATGGGGGTCTCAGCTGCTTCATGCAAAGGGGATCTATAGACCTGAATATAAAATTAAGTGATGAGGAATGATGCACTACGGTTCAATGACCCAAGAGACTCCCTGTGCTTCCTGAGTGTACACGGTATAAGCGAGCATACATGCACATACACATACATCATGCTTAGAACACATGACTTATTCATGCAATCACTGTATGCAGCTGAAACTTTGGCAAAAAAATAAAAATAATAATAATACCTATCTACTCAGAGGAAACAATCATTTATTATAACGTAAGGGAATACTCCTGTGGCAAAAAAAATAAATAAAAATTAAGTAACACATTTCAGGGGATAAAAAGGATGAGCTAACTAGATTATCACAATTTTGCATAGTTTGATCTAGAGACAGTACATGGGACCACAAGCAATATCATGTAATCTCCATACACCAGCCAGAAGGAATTTATCAGGTGATTATCCATTGTGCATTTTTGTGCAACTCCAAATATGCTTAGGTGCAGTTGGTGATGAGCTGAGCAAATTGTTCTCCAATTACTAACATGTTTTGATTTATACAGGCTCAGATAGAAAAAATTATATATATATATATGTGTGTGTTTGTATGTTCAGGATCCGAACTAATGAACTATTGCAATGATGCTATGGCCAGAGCTGTGCTGTACCTATAGCTGGCACTGAGTGTGCAGCACTGTTACCATGTACTGTACCGCCACCCCCGTGCACTGACAACACCCCTGTTCTCTGTAGAAGGGTTATGCTGGAGGCAGCGTGTATGCCCTGTGCTGTGTGTGTGTGCTGAGCTCCATTCCTCCTCCTCCGCTGGTGCCATTCTCCAGTGTGTGGCTTGTGCCGCCCTCTCCTCTCCTCAGGCACTGTATAGTGTATATGAGTGTGCGGCGTCCCGTGCCCTCCTTCCTCTCCTCCCTCCCTATCTCTGTCACCACCTCTCCCCCGTGCCCTCCCTCCCTCCTCTCTCGCTGGCTCCTGTTCATATTGCAGGTCAGGGGTGAGTCCCCACGTCACGCTGGAAGATGGCGGCCGGGTGGCTGTGAGATGCGGAGCTCGGGGCTGCGCTGACAGAGCCGCCGCTCACATGCTGTAAGGTAACGGTTGGTCACGCGTGGGAAGAATGGGTCACGTGGGAGATGATGCCGGGGGGTGAGCGCGGGTAGTTGGATGGCGGCTGCATTGCGAGAGCTGTATTGGCCAGTGCTTGGCACAGCCAGGGGGGGATAATGTATGGAGAAGTGGGATGCTGGCCGGGCTCGCTGTTGGGCTGGTGAGTGCTGAGGCGCATAGCGCTGCGGTTCTCCCGGAGCACTCGGGGGAAGTCATAAATACTGCTGCCAGGGTGCTGTGAGGGTGGCAAGCAGCGCTGACCGGTCGCCTATAGCCAGTTTACGCCAGTGCATTGTATGCATAGAGTTCTATATGTGCGTACGTGGTGTCAGCAGCTGTGCTGGCTGTGGGTTGTTATCTGGCAGGGGTGAGGGGGCTACAGAAGAGGCTGTAGAAACAGGGTGCGAGTTGCTGCTGTGGCTGCAACCCTGGCCTGGTAAGGGTGGGGGTTGGTAGGTGGGCTGGGTGGGCGTGGAGGTAATCTTATCTTAATCAGTTCTCTGCTGCCAGATGCCCCCCTACTCTGCATCACTGGCATAAAGTGGGCTTTTTCCTGGGGGGAGGGAGGCATATAAAACTAGGTGATTGTGCTTGTCCCTCAAGGGGGCTTGGGTATACCCATTCCTATTTAATTGTAACCACTCTGCAAACATTGTGCAACAAGCCTAATGCAACGCTGTGGTGCCTCGCACTGGCATTGAATGTGATATCTATCTATCTATCTATCTATCTATCTATCTATCTATCTATCTATCTATCTATCTATTCTGTAATACTGATTTCCCGTTTTATTTTTTTTCATTAATTACAATTATAGCTCATCACCTACTGTCTTTAATCTCTTGTATGTATGAATTGAGGTGCTGTATGCTGATAGGACAAGCAAAACATTATTCTAACCATGGTAGATTCACAGTATGTACACGTATAAACCCCTTCACTGCTACAGGGCAACTGGCAGGAGATTGCAGTAAACATTAACTCTCTCCCTGCTGAGCTGCTGTCAGCGTTATATTTTTATGTTCCACGTCTTTTTAATAAGGCCACCTGCTACCTGGAGCTTGTACATGACAGGGCAATTATAGTATTGTCTTTTGCTTTCAATGGATTTTTGGCAAGCTCAAACCTATGCCTGTACTTGCTGATCTGGCATGAATTTGCTGGCTTATGTTATGTTTGCAGAGGGTTAATTTCTTAGAGCGTTGACTTGCTACGTATGAGATCTTTATGCTTCTCACGCATGTGTGTGTTGTAGGGATGGGAACCTGTTCTGCTATGGTATTAAGGTAAATAGAAGCAGTATACCTGCTTCATTATATACTTTGTAGTTATTAACGGGGGTGTGGGTACTCTACGGCGTTCAGCATTTCTGTTGAATGCATGCAGATGTGATGTATGCATTTTACAGTATACCTGTGTAGCTTTTGGTGGTTTTGTTTAGCACATAGCGTTTTATTTTACATTCAAGTACATAGTGTACAGCCTGACTAGTCCATAATGATTGACCTTTACAGCTACTTTACTGGTGTTTTACAGTTTAAAGCAATTTGATATCTGGCGATGGTTGATCAATTATGCTGATGTGTTACAGAATTCTTACTCCTGATCTCTGAGAGCTTGTAGGTGGACTTTTTCCCATTTTATTTTGCTTCACAGGTTTTGTCAGTCCTATTCATAGCTCCCTTTCCACATATATGATTTTTCTACTGCCAAGGCAGAATGCTTGCTGTGTATAGTGAAATCCTTGTAACACCTACTTTTTGTCCCATTGACGAATATTAACTGTTTTGAAAGCCAGTTATGCACTTTTCAGTTGCAGAGCTAGCATTGCTCATGCTGGATAAGGAGGCTGGCTATTTCAGATGGAAATACTTGGGGAGCGTTAATTTGGACTAAATGGGTAATCATTGTGGATGTAACTGGTTTAGCAGCACACCTGGAATGTAGCATGCACAGAGCAGTCACTCTTTCCCCTCCTCGTGCCCCTGGCTCTGCTTCAAGGCACAAGCCTGTTTGAAATTACAGCACGGGTGGCATTTTTCTCTTCACAAATAGGTTTTCCTTCAACTGTCAGTATCATGGCAGAACAAGTCCAAGGTACCTTCAACAAATAGATTCAAAAGCGCTTTCAGTATAGGCTTGTCCTATCATGTACCAATGTATAGAAGCTATGTCTTCGACTAAGTAGGGAAAAGGTAATGGTTGAAAACCCATTCAGACCAGATACTACACTGCCTTTCATTATGCCTAGGCACAAGCTTAACCCTGTTTGAAGAATGTTTTAAAGCGACGCTATCAAATAACTAATAAAACAGTTGTACTCCCGTGATTAGGAGATGGGCTTGCCAACCAAGGAAGAGTTCAGACATTTATCTATCCCAGCTTTGTCACCATGAAGTCCTTTCTATTATTTATCATATTTATAAAGCGCCAACATATTACTCAGCACTGGACAATAAATTAGCTACAGTAGTTAATGTACTTATTTCGGTTTCCCACATCAGTACCAGTTTGTAGTAACAGATGCAAGCATCCAGGCTGTTCTGTAGTAAACTAAATAAGTTACTCTGTAGGTATTGGAGCACCTCTTGCTTGTGCCTTTGTTTAAAGCTGTAGCATAGGGTTTAGGATGGGAAGCTTGGCTTTCACCATCTGTGTAATTGCTGTACCCCCCCCCCCCCCCTTCTTTGTTATAATGTATAAATAAAATCTAAATGGAGCAGAACTGATGTTGGTCGGAGAACATATTGATAGGTAGGCTATAGTGTTTACATTGCCCCAATGAGCAGCCATGAACTGCTGGTCCGGTGTTTTATTTTTTTTTTCCTGAGTCACTCGGTATTGTTTATCTTGTTATGCAAAGTGTTGCTGTGCAGAGTGGTTGTGGAGACCTCTTGGATGGCACATTTTCTGATGCCTCCCAGCACAAAGGAGAAGAGAAAAAGGGAGATAAATTGCAGCCCTATAAGTGGCCAGCTTTTCACTAGCAATCTGATCCTGATGTCTTCAGGGCTATTATTTACAGGGGGTGGCTGACAGCTCCAGGTTTAATTATTTAAATCAGTTTGACCCCAGTGGGTCAGCCCAAACTGCCCTTTTATTATGCAGAGGTAAGTCCCTTGCTGCATCTGACATGTGGTCACATGATCCTCAGCAAACATCCCCCTTTTGCTGACTGTTTCGCCACTGGAAGCTTATAGGGTCTAGGAAATGAGCGAATGTCATCTCTTTTAGAATGCAGCACGCCTGTGCTGTGGGTTGTGTAATAACAAGGGTCTTTTAAGTGCTGTCCACATGTAGGGTTACTCTGCTGTCACTAATTTAGTCATGTTTTGTTGAATATAATGTGTGCTTTACAAGAGACAGTGTGTTTATTACTGTAGAGAATACACATTGCATAGATTCCCTTTTCTTGACATGAATTTTCAGCCGCTCTGGCAGTGCTGTGGGGGTAGTCCTCTTTCATGTTTCTGTCACATTGTAGGTTCTAATGAGCAAGGCCATTATACCCTCTTTACTACATTGTATAATGCTGACTATTGACTATGTATTTATAAAATACGCAGCATTGTAAAATACAGAATGTAATGTCACAAAACCATATAAACAGAGCTCCAATTCCACTTTTCCCCTGATAGTGTTGGCTGTGGTACCCTATTCACTGTACAGCTGGGCATACACAAGTGTGTGTTGGTGTGTGTGTGTGTGTTGGTGTGTGGGTTTTTTTTTTTTTTTTCCCTTCTATTTCTCTCTCATGTTTTAAATGCTGTTTTTGAAGCAATGAGCAGAAATCACAACATGTTTTTCATTCCTAACTATCTGGGACTTTGACCACAGATTCGTTATACTCGGTATAACCAGTTTAAATAAATCATTTTGTGCTCCCCTACTAATATGCGTGCTCTAATGAAAAATGTGAACCATTTTGTACAACCTATTTTCTATCATAACTATGCAGCCATTACATGGATCTTATTTTAAATCCATCACACCCTAATCAGGGTTGCTTTATAGTCTCAGCAATATATTGTTCTCTCCGGCAGAACATATCCCGCTAATCTTCATAACATGTGTCTTATTTGGCTGCAAGTGGCATGTCTCTTGTATGTGTGAGTCATTTTGCCCGTGTACTTTTCCTGTCCCATGGCATTGTCTGATATTTCCATTCTTACACTTTTTATTTTCATTTATTTCCTTCTTTCCTGACTTCACAATGGGTTAACGGTTATCGTAAGCGATTCCTGAAAAGCCTCTGTTCAGTAATAACTCATAACACAATGAAGCCTAGGGTTTGATTCAACGCCAAGATAAATGCAGACACCACACAGATAAAAGGCCTCATGGTTGCCCTACCTGTTCTTCAGTAAGAGTGAGGTGTGACTGTTGCTGGAACTGGTCCCAACAAACCGCCAGTCTGGGTAATCTTCTCATTCACTGCTCTGCGTGGGACTCTGGCA